>NC_139230.1:107348721-107530605 GCF_977018435.1 Lepisma saccharinum
TTTCGAGTAAAATGTTGGTAATACTGTGTCCGAAAATAGGGGGGGGGGTTTATGCCTTACAAGAGCAAACCATCAAGGCGAGCCCCACCGAGCTTTACTTTCGGGTGTAGTGTTCGCAACACTGCGAGAAAAAGGTTGCCAGCTCCTTGCTTTAGGTTAGGTTAAACCAAAAACCTTGGTGATTTTTTCGAGTGAGGAGCTGGCAACACTGCGAGAAAAAGGTTGCCAGCTCCTTGCTTTAGGTTAGGTTACCCCAAAAACCTTGGTGATTTTTTCGAGTAAGAAGCTGGCAACACTGCCAGAAAATAGGGGCTCATGCCTTACGAGAGAAATCCATTAAGGCGAGCCTCACTTCAGCTCCTCACAAGAGGACGTTCAACCGGTCCACTACCACTACTTGTCTCCGAGCGACATATTAATGTGACGACGGTGGAGACTGTTTTCAATTTTTCACATTTATCTACAATAGATAGCTGACAATAAACGTCACCAATAATTACAACGTAATATTATACAATTAATTGTCATAGCGAATTTGTCTCCGAACATCATTTTGGTGTGACGACCTTTGAGTAGGTTGTCTAACTTTCAAATTGATCTACATTAGCTGTCTCACAATAAATATCAACAGCAATTACTACGTAATATTATACAATTAATTGTCATGGCGAATTAGTCTCCGCTCGCCATGTTGGTGTGACGCTGTGGAGATTGTTTTTCAACTTTTCATAATTTATCTATAATAGCTAGCTGAAAATAAACATCACCGAAAATTTCTATGCAATATTATACAATTAATTGTGGTGGCGAATTTGTCTCCGGTAGCCATGTTGGTGTGATGACGTTGGAGTTGATTTTTTAACTTTTCAAATTTATCTACAAAGCTACATGACGAAAACATCACCAACTATTAACAACGTAATGTTATACAATTATTTGTCATAGCAAATTTGTCTCAGGACATCATAAAGGTGTGACGACGTTTGAGTAGTTTGTTCAACATTTAAATTGATCTACATTAGCTAGCTGACAATAAACATCACCGGCAACTACTACGTAATATTATACAATTAATTGTCATGGCGAATTTGTCTCCGCTCGCCATGTTGGTGTGACGCCGTGGAGAATTTTTTTCAACTTTTCTTAATTGATCTACAATAGCTAGCTGACAAAAAACACCACCAACAATTACTACGTAATATCATCATAGCCAATTTATCTCCGGGCATCTTGTTGGTGTGACGACGGTGGAGTTGGTTTTCCAACTTCTTGAGATTTATCTACAAAAAATGGCTTACAATTTACGTCACCAACAATTACAACGTAATATTATACAATTAAATTTCGTAGCGAATTTGTCTCCGAACATCATTTTGGTGTGACGACGTTTGAGTAGGTTGTTCAACTTTCAAATTGATCTACATTAGCTAGCTGACAATAAACATCACCAGCAATTACTTCGTAATATTATACAATTAATTGTCATAACAAATTTGTCTCCCAGCGACATATTCCTGTGACGACGGTAGATTCCGTTTTCAACTTTTCACATTTATCTACAATAGATAGCTGACAATAAACGGCACCGAAGATTACTAAGTAACATTATACAATTAACTGTCACAGCGTATTTGTCTCCGGACATCATGTTGGTTTGACGACGTTTGAGTAGTTTGTTCAACTTTTAAATTGATCTACATTAGCTAGCTGACAATAAACATCACCAGCAATTACTACGTAATATTATACAATTAATTATCATGACGAATTTCTCTCCGCTCGCCATGTTGGTGTGACGCGGTGGAGATTGTTTTTCAACTTTTCAAAATTTATCTACAATAGCTAGCTGACAATAAACACCAAAAACGATTACTACGTAATATCATCATGTCCAATTTATCTCCGGGCGCCTTGTTGGTGTGACCACGGTTAAGTTGGTTTTCCAAATTCGTGAGATTTATCTACAAAAAATAGCTTACAATTAACATCACCAACGGTTGCTACCTAATATTATACAATTAATTGTCATTGCGAATTTGTCTCCGAACATCATTTTGGTGTGACGACGTTTGAGTAGTTTGTTCAACTTTTAAATTGATCTACATTAGCTAGCTGACAATAAACATCACCAGCAATTACTACGTAATATTATACAATTAATTATCATGACGAATTTCTCTCCGCTCGCCATGTTGGTGTGACGCGGTGGAGATTGTTTTTCAACTTTTCAAAATTTATCTACAATAGCTAGCTGACAATAAACACCACCAACGATTACTACGTAATATCATCATGTCCAATTTATCTCCGGGCGCCTTGTTGGTGTGACCACGGTGAAGTTGGTTTTCCAAATTCTTGAGATTTATCTACAAAAAATAGCTTACAATTAACATCACCAACGGTTGCTACCTAATATTATACTATTAATTGTCATGGCGAATTTGTCTCCGCTCGCCATGTTGGTGTGACGCGGTGGAGATTGTTTTTCAATTTTTCAAAATTTATCTACAATCGCTAGCTGACAATAAACACCACCAACGATTACTACTTAATATCATCATTTCCAATGTATCTCCGGCACCTTGTTGGTGTGACGACGGTGGAGTTTGTTTTCCAACTTTTTTAAATTTATCTATAAAAAATAGCTTTCAATAAACGTCACCAACAATTACAACGTAATATTATACAATTAAGTGTCATAGCGAATTTGTCTCCGAACATCATGTTGGTTTGACGACGTTTGAGTAGGTTGTTCAACATTTAAATTGATCTACATTAGCTAGATGACAATAAACATCACCAGCAATTACTACGAAATATTATACAATTAATTGTCATAGCGAATTTGTCTCTGGTCGCCATGTTGGTGTGACAACGTTGGAGTTGATTTTTTAAACTTTTCAAATTTATCTACAAAGCTATTTGACAATAAACATCACCAAATATTACAACGTAATATTATACAAATAATAGTCAAATCGAATTTTCCTCCGAGCGACATATTTGTGTGAAGAATGTAGAGTCCGTTTTTCAACTTTTCACATTTATGTACAATATATAGTTGAAAATAAACGGCACCAAAGACTACTAAGTAACATTATACAATTAATTGTCACAGCGTATTTGTCTCCGGACATCATGTTGGTGTGCCGACGTTTGAGTAGGTTGTTCAACATTTAAATTGATCTACATTAGCTAGCTGACAATAAACATCACCAGCAATTACTACGTAATATCATCATGGCCAATTTATCTCCGGGCACCTTGTTGGTGTGACGACGGTGGAGTTGGTTTTCCAACTTCTTGAGATTTATCTACAAAAAATGGCTTACAATTTACGTCACCAACAATTACAACGTAATATTATACAATTAAATTTCGTAGCGAATTTGTCTCCGAACATCATTTTGGTGTGACGACGTTTGAGTAGGTTGTTCAACTTTCAAATTGATCTGCATTAGTAGCTGACAATAAACATCACCAGCAATTACTACGTAGTATTATGCAATGAATTGTCATGGAGAATTTGTCTCCGCTCGCCATGTTGGTGTGACGCTGAGGAGATTGTTTTTCAACTTTTTAAAATTTATCTACAATAGCTAGCTGACAATAAACACCACCAAAAATTACTACGTAATATCATCATGGCCAATTTATCTCCGGGCGCCTTGCTGGTGTGACCACGGTGGAGTTGGTTTTCCAAATTCTTGAGATTTATCTACAAAAAATAGCTTACAATAAACATCACCAATGATTGCTACGTAATATTATACAATTAATTGTCATAGCGAATTTGTCTCCGGACACCATGTTTGTGTGACGACGGTGAGGACGGTCGTCCAGCTTTTCATATTTATCTACAATAGCTAGCTGACAATAACCATCACCGACAATCACTACGTAATATTATACAATTAATTGTGGTGGCGAATTTGTCTCCGGTAGCCATGTTGGTGTGACGACGTTGGAGTTGATATTTTAACTTTTCAAATTTATCTAGAAAGCTACATGACAAGAACATCACCAACTATTACAACGTAATATTATACAATTAATTGTCATAACGAATTTGTCTCCGAGCGACATATTAATGTGACTACGGTAGAGTCCGTTTTCAATTTTTCACATTTATCTTCAATTAGCGAATTAGTCTCCGCTCGCCATGTTGGTGTGACGCTGTGGAGATTGTTTTTCAACTTTTCATAATTTATCTACAATAGCTAGCTGAAAATAAACATCACCGAAAATTTCTATGCAATATTATACAATTAATTGTGGTGGCGAATTTGTCTCCGGTAGCCATGTTGGTGTGATGACGTTGGAGTTGATTTTTTAACTTTTCAAATTTATCTACAAAGCTACCTGACGAAAACATCACCAACTATTAACAACGTAATATTATACAATTAATTGTCATAGCAAATTTGTCTCAGGACATCATAATGGTGTGACGAAGTTTGTGTAGTTTGTTCAACTTTTAAATTGATCTACATTATCTAGCTGACAATAAACATCACCGGCAATTACTACGTAATATTATACAATTAATTGTCATGGCGAATTTGTCTCCGCTCGCCATGTTGGTGTGACGCCGGGGAGAATTTTTTTCAACTTTTCATAATTGATCTACAATAGCTAGCTGACAATAAACACCACCAACAATTACTACGTAATATCATCATGGCCAATTTATCTCCGGGCACCTTGTTGGTGTGACGACGGTGAAGTTGGTTTTCCAACTTCTTGAGATTTATCTACAAAAAATAGCTTACAATTTACGTCACCAACAATTACAACGTAATATTAAATGTCATAGCGAATATGTCTACGAACATCATTTTGGTGTGACGACGTTTGAGTAGGTTGTTCAACTTTCAAATAGATCTACATTAGCTAGCTGACAATAAACATCACCAGCAACTACTACGTAGTATTATGCAATTAATTGTCATGGCGAATTTGTGTCTGGTCGCCATGTTGGGGTGACGAGGTTGGAGTTGATTTTTTAACTTTTCAAATTTATCTAGAAAGCTACCTGACAAAAATATCACTAACTATTACAACGTAATATTATACAATTAATTGTCATAACAAATTTGTCTCCCAGCGACATATTCCTGTGACGACGGTAGATTCCGTTTTCAACTTTTCACATTTATCTACAATAGATAGCTGACAATAAACGGCACCGAAGATTACTAAGTAACATTATACAATTAACTGTCACAGCGTATTTGTCTCCGGACATTATGTTGGTGTGACGACGTTTGAGTAGTTTGTTCAACTTTTAAATTGATCTACATTAGCTAGCTGACAATAAACATCACCAGCAATTACTACGTAATATTATACAATTAATTATCATGACGAATTTCTCTCCGTTCGCCATGTTGGTGTGACGCGGTGGAGATTGTTTTTCAACTTTTCAAAATTTATCTACAATAGCTAGCTGACAATAAACACCACCAACGATTACTACGTAATATCATCATGTCCAATTTATCTCCGGGCGCCTTGTTGGTGTGACCACGGTTAAGTTGGTTTTCCAAATTCTTGAGATTTATCTACAAAAAATAGCTTACAATTAACATCACCAACGGTTGCTACCTAATATTATACAATTAATTGTCATAGTGAATTTGTCTCCGGACACCATGTTTGTGTGACGACAGTGGAGACGGTCGTTCAACTTTTCATATTTAGCTACAATAGCTAGCTGACAATAAACATCACTAGCAATTACTACGTACTATTATGCAATTAATTTTCATGGCGAATTTGTCTCTGGTCGCCATGTTTGTGTGTCGACGTTGGAGTTGGTTTTTTAACTTTTCAAATTTATCTACAAAGCTATTTGACAATAAACATCACCAAATATTACAACGTAATATTATTCAAATAATTGTAATAACGAATTTGCCTCCGAGCGACATATTTGTGTGACGAAGGTAGAGTCCGTTTTTCAACTTTTCACATTTATCTACAATAGATAGCTGAAAATAAACGGCACCAAAGATTACTACGTAATATTATATAATTAACTGTCATAGCGAATTTGTCTCCGGACACCATGTTTGTGTGACGACGGTGGAGATTGTTTTTCAACTTTTCTTAATTTATCTACAATAGCTTGCTGACAATAAACACCACCATCGATTACTACGTAATATCATCATGGCCAATTTATCTCCGGACGCCTTGTTGGTGTGACGACAGTGGAGTTGGTTTTCCAACTTCTTGAGATTTATCTACAAAAATAGCTTGCAACAAACGTCACGAACAATTACAACGTAATATTATACAATTAATTGTCATAGCGAATTTGTCTCCGAACATCATTTTGGTGTGACGACGTTTGAGTAGGTTGTTCAACTTTCAAATTGACCTAAATTACCTAGCTGACAATAAACATCACCAGCAATTACTAAGTAGTGTTATGCAATTAATTGCCATGGCGAATTTGTCTCTGGTCGCCATGTTGAGGTGACGACGTTGGAGTTGATTTTTTATCTCTTCAAATTTATCTACAAAGCTACATGACAAAAACATCACCAACTATTACAACGTAATATTATACAATTAATTGTCATAACGAATTTGTCTCCGAGCGACATATTCATGTCACGACTGTAGAGTCCGTTTTCAACTTTTCACATTTATCTACAATAGATAGCTGACAATAAACGTCACCAATAAATACAACGTAATATTATACAATTAATTGTCATAGCGAATTTGTCTCCGAACATCATTTTGGTTTGACGACGTTTGAGTAGGTTGTCTTTCAAATTGATCTACATTAGCTATCTCACAATAAACATCACCAGCAATTACTAGGTAATATTATACAATTAATTGTCATGGCGAATTAGTCTCCGCTCGCGATGTTGTTGTGACGCTGTGGAGATTGTTTTTCAACTTTTCATAATTTATCTACAATAGCTAGCTGACAATAAACATCACCGAAAATTTCTATGCAATATTATACAATTAATTGTGGTGGCGAATTTGTCTCCGGTAGGCATGTTGGTGTGATGACGTCGGATTTTTTTTTTATCTTTTCAAATTTATCTACAAAGCTACCTGACAAAAGTAGTATAAAAGTATATACTATAAACTTGAGAAAGTATGAACCCCCCTTAGGCAGATTTGGCTACACTTAAAACAAGCTCAACATGCCCATATGGGTTTTTGCTCAAGTGTGGAACCCTGTCTAATCCAAGATTTTTGTAAAAATGCCCTCGGGAATTTCCCGTGAAAGTATGACCCCCCCAGATTGATTTGCCTACACTTATAAAAGGCACTTCTGTGAGATTGTTGTCCATAAATTTGTTAAAAATATGCCCCTCTTGATATTTTTTTTGGCTACACTTAAAACTAAGCCAAACGTATTAACACACACACACACACACACACACACATACACACACACACACACACACACACACACACACATACACACACACACACACACACACATATATTTACTTCCGGTTTAAGTTCAATTGGGCACCAGGCTCAACTTGTATATCTAGTATTAAGATAATGTAATTCTTCTAGAATTGTTCTGTGACTCTCTCATTTCTTACATCATAAACATATGATTTTTCACCTATGAGAATAACACTACATATGGTGTCATCACTGAGTGTATCGTGGAATTCACAGATAATCTTAATGTTTGTCCTGTCATTTATCACAACTTGTTTTCTTTTTGAAGTGTTGATGACAAACATGGGTCTCTGTGCTTTGAATTCATCTGGTGTGTAATGCATGTCAGTATTGCCAGTAGTGACCCTTTTGTATGCTGTAAATGCTTCATATAATTTAAGGAAATCATCCTTGGACATGTCTAAATTATAATTTTCTCTAAGGAATACCTCATTTCTGCCATTTTTAAGATATATGTTCTTGATGTTGCAGTTATCAAATCTACTTGACTTTTTTTACTGATTATTGTGTCTTCCAGTCTGAAACAATACCACCACAAAATCCGGCATGTCATATTGTATACTGGAGAATGAATTTGTAGCATCAAACTCATAATAAGTACCAGCGGCAGGCTTCTGTACACATTCATATGTATAAAATTGTAAAGGAACCTGTGGATTTTTTATTATATCTGCTTTGTATTTAAGAGCATAACTGGCTTAATATTCAACAACTGGGATTCTTAGCTCCATAGTCTGAATAATGCATTTGCCTTCATCAGGTAGGGTATTGGGCAAAGCTTCCCCTGTAGAGTTTAATGTGCTGTACCTCATCAAAGCATTATTATCATTGGCAGCTCTTCTAAATGTGATTCTTAAACCACCCTTCCACATAATATCTTTGTAATCTGAGAAGAATCCTGGCAACAGGCGCATAGGAAACAGCACTGTGTGGCTTTTAGATATAATTTTATCACCAGCCTCAAATCCACCTATTTTGTAGCAAGAAGCCTCGGTTTTGGATAATTTTAGTGTGGCCAAAGCTGTGGAGGTAATGCCGGGATAATCCACTCTGTTTATAACAACACCATGCTTTCTGATCTCAATTTCAGAGAACAGATGCGGCACAAAATTATCTACCAATCTTATATTTGAATTTGCCGGATAATCTGTTCCATCGAGCTTTACAACATCAGATGTATAGATCTGCTCTGTGGGGGTGCATAAAGCCATCCCCTACATCAAGATCAACCTCAATCTCTGTGTTGGGTTGATTTAAATTTGCAAATGTCCTCCTGTTTGGGGGGAATGATTGTAGCTCATAACTCTCAATATTTTCCATTTTTTTTGTATGTATTTTTATTTAAATATTAATCTCTATGATTGCAGTTGTTGTGGCTCCAGCAAAATCAACTAATTCTTCTTTTTCATTAGTGACCATCAATTCAATATTATCTATTCTATTATGGCACACAGGAAAATATAATTTTGGTGATGGAGTGTAGATGATTGGCTCCATAAATTCAGAATTATGTTTAAATGTTGCAATGATGCCAGTTTGTTTGTGAGTGCCTATGCCATTTGATTTGGTGATCATACCCTCAGCCACATTACAGTGAATATTCAGAGTCTCTATGGCTAAGAATTTAGGTATATTAATAGCAGTGTGTTTGATGGCTGGTTCAAGTTTTGTGTTGTTCTCAAAGCCTAACAGCTTACCCAGATCCACTGTTTCTGTAGCAGATACAATCTCTACTCTGTGAGTGACAGAATTTTGAGTTAATACTATACCTCTGGGTAATTGAGCATTTAAAGTGGACAGATTATACTGCCCTGGAGTGATGACAATTTTTTGATCCCCTACTGCAATTTTGTTGTTGTGGTGTGTAATATTAGGGATCAAGTACATGCCATAAAATGCACTGAGAACTATTGTTTTGGGATATACTATATCATCATGTAATCTAAGTTTCAATATTGAATTTTGGCTGGTGAGATGGAATACCCCGATGATGTTTCAGATACCACAGGGCTTTTTGAAAATTTTCAATTGATGGTTTATTTATTTGAGACATATATCTAAGAACAGATAAACACAAATGTCCACAATTAACATCTTTGAAATTTTGAACACGGGCATTATTGTAATAAAGATTAGCTGATTTTAGATATTTTACTAAATTTTCAGGTGGAACACCTCCAAATGAATCAAACACAAATGCCTCATTGTTTAAATATTTAAGATAACAAATCCAGTGAGTGCCCTGATTTTTGTACTTATCCAAATTAACAATGCCACACTCTTTGTTGAATGGTTGTTCTGGTAAAGAATCAGACATGTACACACCTCTAAAATGTTTGATGCCCAGTGGCTTGATTAAAGCTTCAATATCTTGATTGTAAGCGGCTCTTGTTTTTTTTAAACTTATTCATGGCTCTCTTAACACCTTTGCCTTGTTTCTCCATGGCCAGGTTATGGCGCTTCAATTCATCTAATTCTGCCCTATTTTTCTTGGCATCTATTACTGTTTTTGCTATGGCAGCTGATCACCCAGCCAAGCTCCCAACAGCCCCAAGTGCTGCTAAGATTGCCGGGATAGTAAATATGAAACCCCCCACATGTGATTTTTTCCTGGATTGCTGTAATTTTTTTAATTGGGGGGTGCTAAGCAACAATTTCATACCATGGCCCTTGGCAATACAAGAGCTTTTTTTCTTGCGCTGCTTTTTGGTTGAAAGGCTATCAATAGTTTTAAGAGATTTAAGACCTGCATAAGGTATTTGATACATAACACCCTTGGCCTTCATTCTAGGTTTATTATATATATATTCACAGCCCCCACCCCAGTTTTTGTTTGGTGTTCATAGCTATGGTGGCTCCTAATGCTGCTATTTTTTCACTTAAAGAAGCATCTTTGCTTACAAATCTACCAAATGCAGCCTCTTCTAATTTCTTGTCTGCAACATGTCTCTTGTCAAGATCAGAATGTGTGTTGTATGCTATGTCATGGTCTCTACAAGCAGCATCTAGGGGATTAACACCAGGATCACCTCTGTTTAATCTATGGTCCAATTTTGTACCGGGACCACAATACTGATAGCCTGGAATGTGTAGTTCAAATGGCAGCTTGTTTATAATGTCATTAACCAACCCCCGGCCCTCAGAAATATTCCAAAATTTAGGTGGTAGAGTATTAATAATTTTTATAAGATATCCAATCCCCTTAGTGTCATTCACTATAAAATTAGACAATTTTGTGCTTATCATGTCCATAATTCCAACCTTTTCATTGTAAAAATTGTTGTTGCCAGCATTTTCCTCCCCAGCTATCACCAATAACCTATCTACAAGTTTCCTGACATCATCAACCCACACAAATTCTTTAGGCAGGGTGTTGTATTGTTTGATTCCACTGCCAGTCTTGATCTGTGACCATATGGGCTTGATTAAATTGTTGTATTTTGCTCCACTGCTAGACTTGACTCTTTTTTGTGTGGGATCATTGTTCTGGTATAGAGCATCTGATTTTATTAATATTTCTTTGTAGTGCTCATAATCTTGATCTGTATAGTTGCGAGGCCTTTTCCTAGTCATCAGTTCCCACAACCCAGGTGTGCCGGGATATTTAACAAAACCCCCTTTTTCTCCAAGATGAGATTCTGAATATACAATTAGATCATCTCCCATAAATGTTACTCTGAAATTGCCAATTCTATGTATGATCCTACCATCACGCTCTGTGTCAGCATATAAGCCAAAGATCTCATCTTTGTTGTCTTTAGGTGTGCTTAAATATTTTTGAGCAAGAAGACCCAATTCAATAGGATCCAGAATAGCTTCAATTCTTCGAGGAGCAACAGGACTAGGTGTATGAATACTGGAAAGTGGGGTGATTGGATAATCTAATATGTTCCTTGCAGCTACAGGTACAAGCTCTGTGATCAAATTTGGTTTTGCTCTGTAACAGTTTTGATATTTTTACCTAATTCACTAATAGCATCAATAATAGGCTGTTCTCCTTGTTTGTGTTGTTCATAAATTCCTCGGTTCTGTGATTTCCATCCCTTAAATCTTTTTACAAGATAATCTCTTAATTTAAGATCATCAATGATTAGCCTTTTCATGGTTATTTATATATGTTTCAATGTCTAGAAAATTGTTAATTTTATTTCTATATTTACCACTATTGGGTTTTCTTGTCATATCAATGGTGACAAACCAATAACTGTCTTGGTTCCAGCACCTACTGCAAAATTTGGAAAAATTATTGTAGCTCAAGTCCCCACCTACATATTCATCATGTATGTGTTTGAGGTTGGTATGATCTTGATGAAACACACATATAAAATTGCTGTTGTCTCGGATCAGTTGCTTCGGTATTTTAGAAAAAGTCTGTGCCAGGTAGAAGCAATCAATGCTTTTGTGTCGGCCCTGTGTAAAGAAATTTCTAACCTTGTTTTGATTATCCAGTATAATGTCATCAAACACAACAACAGAATTATCGAGACATTCATGAAGTGGCTTAACATCTGGTTCAAAAGTGGCTATATCCAATCCATCATATAGCTTCATCATCTGCTGATATTTTAATTGTTCCAAGCTCTTAGAGAAGACATACAAGTGCCTGTTTTTCCAGTCTAACCAGTTGGGTGCCAATAAAAAATTATCAATCATTAGTGTAGTTTTACCACAAGCCGATGGCCCAACAATAAGACATCTAATATTATCAGGCAGCAACTTGCCATTTCTCTTAATCTGCTGTTCAGGTTCTGGCAGCCTTTTTATAACATCCCAGGTGCTCATATTATCACTTTGTCTGCATCGATCCAGCTGTGTTCTGGAAGTCCTAGCCATTTGACAAATAACTTGTTGCCTTTTCTGCGGATGATTTTTTCTATGAGATATGTGTCAGGCTGTTTAGTTTTGCTGAGTTCTTCTTCATAGAATCTGCCTTTGAGAATTTCTCCTCGGTGATCTTTTATTATATATGTGTTAAGGGTCCCAGGTTTAACTTGAACCACTGTAAATAATTCAGTGCTCCAGTTTCTTGTAGAGCCTCTTTTGAATAAGTGCTTATATTTGCTGATTCTTACTTGATCACCCACCTTGTATTTGGCCTTTCTTGTTGTTGGCTGGTATCTAGGATAATAAACAGTCCTGATCAATTTTTGCTCATCAGATGAAGTTACTTCAGAGGGTTTCATGTTGATTGTGGAATGAACCGAGTTGTTATATTTATGTAGAAGTTCTGGAGGAATATTAAGCCATTTATAATTACCTTGAAGTGTAAATTGTTTATACATAAGATTTTTTAGGGTTTTGTTGAATCTCTCTACAATTGAGGCTTTGAGATCACTGTAACTCGAGTAATGTTTTATTGACTGGCTTTTAATAAATTGTTGGAACACAGAATTATAAAATTCTTTGCCATTATCTGTTTGCAAATAGCGCGGTGATCTTCCACTCTGATTGATGATTGTCCTGAAGGCTTCTGTAACACATTTTCCTGTCTTGGATTTGAGTGGCACAGCCCAGGCAAATTTTGAAAATGTGTCTATTACAGTGAGTAGATACTTGTAGCCCTTGTTGATTTTGTCTAAGTTTTTCAGCTGTCCACTTGCCATCTCAATCAAGTCGCTCTGCCATAAATCATCTATTCCTTTTGTGACTACTGGCAGTCTCTTATAATTATGTCTGGCTTGTCTGTGTAATTCATCAACAATAATTTGTCTAGACATAATATGAAAACAAGAATATTGCAACTATGGGGTGTTCAGCAGCTGATACTACAGGATTTTCTAAATACAGTTTGTGTCCTATTTGTATATGAAATTCCAGAGAGCCATCATCTTCAGCAAAAGATGTTTCTAATGTATTGGGATCTGTAAAATCCTCTAACTCTACACTGGTGACCTTTGCTTTGTTATCAGCATTTGTTATTGATAAGGTGGGGTAGTGGTGTGCCTGTGGTTGAAGCCAATATTTGATCTTGATTGGTCTCAGTGTGCCCCCAACAAAAAACTGGCAATAAAATTGTGCAGGGGACAGCATATATATTTTGCCACCTGGTGTAAATGGTGAATCATATTCTTTGTTGGGGATGCTGTACAATTCAAGAATTACTGTATGTTTTGGTTCTCAATTATGCCGGTTATTTCTTTTTCTGCTGTAAGCAATCTGCTTGTTACAGATTCAAGGTGCTCATTGATGGTCCTAACAACATCATCATGGCCTGGCTTGATTTTTATGTCCACAACAAGTTTCTTGTATTGTTGCACAATCTCTTGAAACTGGGTGGCAAAAACAGACAGAGCATTTGCTTGATTGGATTCCATGGTCCCTAGCTGTTGCTTGATATTAGCTATAATTTGTTGCAAATTTTCAATAACTGCCAATTTTGAATTTTGGGCAGTAAGATCATGGACCTGTCTTCTGATATCCTCAAACAGGGCATGCAGTTCATTAATATGTTGATTAGTTGGTAGAGTGGCCACTGCCTGAGTAAGTTGTTTGATCTCTGTCTGGATATTCTTGATATCTTCTGATTTCAATATGCGATTTCCTGCCCTTTTTATATTTTTAAGTTCCTGTGATGTAGGCAGATTTGATACAGTATTTTGCAAAGATTCAAGTGCCAATTTCACATTATTTAATTCAGATGCATCAGCCACATTTTGCATAGGATTTTGGAGCAGGGCTATATCTGCCTGAGTGGGTGTTGATTGTTGTAAAGTTTCAAGTTTTGTTTGGATATCATCGATCAAGTGATGAAAATGAGATAGTTCAGATTCAGTGTTGAGGTTTTCAAGCTTTGTGATCTGTTGCTGGACACTGACAAGTGTGTCTACAATACCAGGCAGGCGGGATTCTAGAGATTCTTCTACATTTGTCAAATCACTTTGCACTGCTGCTATTGTACCCTCAAGATGGGTTATGGTACTTTGAATTTTTCCAAAATCTTCATATGTTTCAAGTTGCAGCTTAATGTTGGCAACACTCCGAGTTATTGCACTCAAAGCATCAGAAGATGGCAAGTTGTTCATAAAATTTTCAAGTGTCTCAATTTTTTCTTTAACCTCGGCTATGGCATTGTTCAAGGGGTCCAGATTAGGTATCTGGAGTGATTGAATCTGTTCTTTTAGAGTGGAAATCACTAGATCAAAATCTTCTTGTGGTTTTATGCTTTTGACAATTGTTTGGAGCTGTGTCTGGACATTATTTATCTGCTCTTCCAATTGCTGTTTCAATTGCTCAGAGTTGGTGGCCTGGGTCTTAAATTTGGCTTGAAGAGCTGCTACAGCATCTTCTAAACTTTGAAAATTATCCAATGTGGCCAGATCAGTATATTTCTGAAGCAATAATTTGAGTTCAGAATCAATTTTAAGAAGAGGGTCCGTGCATTGTGATTGCAAATTTGTAATTTCTAGTTGAAGACTGGCATTGAGTGTGGTTTGTAAAGCTTGTAATTCACTTCTTAATTTCTTGACTCTGACATCAAGCATCAGAATCTCATCACTGTGATCTTCATGCCTTGTATGGCCAAATATATCATTAGGCATTTTGTTTTAGTGGTTATTTATTATTGAATATCTGATTCTTAATTCTATAAAAAAAGGTATAAGCTTGTCATAGGATCCAGGGACCTCAATATATAAGCAGTCACCAGCAGAAACAGTATATACAGTGCCAGAAATCATGTTTGAGTGCTTAATTCTATAAATATTTCTCCCTATTGAAATCTTGACATTACCCTCAGGGGTTGTAATAAATTGCAATTGACCACCTACAGGTAATTGGTAATGATTTAAATTATTGTTAAATATGTACAATGTTTTACCTGTTTCATCATCAACATCTGTAAATATGCTGTTCAGATGAATAATTAACAAAGCACTTAGTTTAGATATTATATCAGAAGAGGGTTGTGGTGTTGGCAGGTCCATAATAGCCTGTTTTTTGAACCCAAATAAGTTCATTGGCATGTTTATTTATTTCAAATCATGCTCTGTAATTGGGCATTGTTTGCCACTTTTCAAATCACAATGACCCCATGGTAAAGTATGTATGCCACATGACAAAATGCATCTCTTATCATCATGTGGATCCAGAGCCACTTTTCTTACAATATTTGTAGTCAACAAGTGATCCACACTTAGAATTCTGGATTCTGATGTTCTGATTGTGCTACATGATTTGAGGCAATTTTTGTAATCTTCAAATTCAAGCTCTTTGTCCACAGTCACTTTGCCAATGCCCTTGGCCTTTTTGGCAACAGCGCCACTACATGTTTCAAAACTGTACATCTTGGCCCTTAACCCAGCAAATGCCACAATAACATCACCAAGTGTCTCATCTTTTAACTTGCCAGGCACCTTTTTGTTGTGGGGTTTAATTTTTGAATGTTCAGTAGTATCAAAATATTTAAACAATTCAGGCTGTGCTATATCTTGATAAACATCTTCTGTTTGAATATCAAGAACAAAACTATCTGTGTCCATGTACATCAGTTTTACACGATCCTTATAAAAAGGCTTCAACACATCATAATACAATTTTAACATGTGTAATTTGGCCAATTCCAATATCACAGCCCCTACATAAATAGGCTTATCAAACTTAATCTTTGTTTTTTTCATGTTGAAAAGTGCCATATTCTCATCATAAATTCTTCTGTAATTGAAGTTGGGCTTTGCAATCAATTTTTTGCTCCGGCTGGGGTCAGTAATTATTTTAACATCAATATGTTTTCTGACATTTTCAATTGTTTTGCCATACACTGAATTGACCATCAATTTAAACAAAGTTTTATCAACTTGGCTCATTGCAGATGTTCGAAGCTCTGTGTTTGTATCAATATATGGCTTCAACCATCTTGAGTGCCTGAACCTCAAAACTTTTCCAATTTTGGTCACTTGAACACCATGATTCATCAGGAACTGGAGGTTTTTGTAATATATGACATAATCCTGTTTCGGCTCCAGAGTCATCATCAATTTCTTCTGTTTAGAGCCAGGTGAACACTCAACCTCAGGAATTGGGGGCAGATCAGAAAATGTGTTGTGTAAATCATCAGGAATTGTCAGATCAACCTCTAAGAACAGGCCATAGTGACTGTCATCAAAGTCCTGAAGATCCTCAATGTTGAAATCTTCAACCCACTCAAGCCCTGCATATCGCAGTTTTTTCATCATAGCATAACCATAGAGGCAGTTGGCATCTACATACAGTATATAATTTGATGGCAGTGCTGGATCATAATCAGGAATATATTTGTTATTTGCTCTGGCATATCTCTGAGAACATTGCACCATGCCTCCTCTTATACATTGTTCCATAAACAGATACATATCTTGATCCTGGATCAGATCCAATTGCATTTTAGTGTTTAAAAACATTGCAGACCATGCTAGGCCCGGAGCACTGTAAAAATACATTGGATCCATCTTATAATTTTGCATGGAAGATTTTCTAAATGCCTGAAGTATATCAGCTAAAAGGGTCACATCAAGTTTTAAATAAGCCTTGTGATAATCACCAAATGTCTGGCATTTTAAATTGTTCCACATCAACTGGGCATGGTGATAATCATCATCAGTGATTCCAGGTCCTCTGATTTTGCTGTAAAACTCTTGTTGTGGTGGCAGAGAACACTCATCAAATTTAGAAAAATCTGTAACATAATCATATGGATATACACCCTTCCGCCTAATTAATTTCAGGTCCTGATTTGGAAACAAAGCACATGTGATTTTGAATTGATCATCAGATAATTGAGTGGCCAGTGTATCCAGGCTAGCAGACAGAATTCTGTATGAATCAAGAAATCTTAAGTGAATAGGAACACCATTAACTTTAATTATTTTGCTAATGGCAATATATTTTTCATTATTTTCAGCTAAAATATTTAAATTCTGCTTGTCAAACCCCTCGTACCTGATCAAATGATGAAAATCATAATTGGATGCACCATGGCAAAATATGGGGACAAATTTTGGTCTCTGGATCTTAATATTACAGCTATTACACAGGGCCATTAAGAATTTACCATCTGTATGAGAATGGTGTTTCACCTTGATATTTGCATCTGAAAATTCAAAATCACATACCGGGCATTTTTCTGCATTGTTGAAATCTTTAATCTGTTTCTCTGTTAAAGGCAACATAGGTTTTGATTTTAATAAGACATTAGATGCTATGTCATGGCACTCATTTTCTATTCTATGTGCAAATTCTTTGATGGCATCTGCTCCCATGTATAAGTGTGGTTCACTAGCAACACCGTTCTGTATAATTATATAACAAAAACTAGAAGGTTCATGTAACTGGTATGGTGTAATTGAAGATTCATCAGGATCTGGGCTACAGAATGCAAGAGGTTTGAGATTTGATTGAAAATCACAGACTATATATGCTGGGTGTTCCAACAAGGCTTCAAACTTTTTGAATTTGGCATTTTCACTTGGCTTAGGCATATGAACAGGTTTATGATTGCCACAGTATTTCAGATGCTCAATTAACTTGTTTTTAGCAATTTCTGCATTTTTTCCCGAAAAAGCATTTCTGGTCGGTATTTTCTATGTTAACCACGGCTCTTTTGTTTTTAATATTGGCAGGTAATGGCAGATATGAAGATCCTTGTAATGGGCTGAATTCAGAAATATTAACATATAACTTGTGTATATTAACATATAACACAGATGTCCCCAATTAACATCTTTGAAATTTTGAACACGGGCATTATTGTAATAAAGATTAGTTGATTTTAGATATTTTACTAAATTTTCAGGTGGAACACCTCCAAATGAATCAAACACAAATGCCTCATCTTTTAAATATTTAAGATAACAGATCCAGTGTGTGCCCTGATTTTTGTACTTATCCAAATTAACTATGCCACACTCTTTGTTGAGTGGTTGTTCTGGTAAAGAATCAGACATGTACACAGCTCTAAAATTTTTGATGCCCAGTGGCTTGATTAAAGCTTCAATATCTTGGTTTGTAAGCGGCTCTTGTTTTTTTAAACTTATTCATGGCTCTCTTAACACCTTTGCCTTGTTTCTCAATGGCCAGGTTATGGCGCTTTAATTCATCTAATTCTGCCTTATTCTTTATGTCATCTATTACTGTTTTTGCTATGGCAGCTGATCCCCCAGCCAAGCTCCCAAAAGCCCCCAAAGCTGCTAAGATGGCCGGGATAGTAAATATAAATCCACCCACATGTGATTTTTTTGTAGATTGCTGTAATTTTTATAATTGGGGGGTGCTAAGCAACAATTTCATACTATGGCCCTTGGCAAGACAAGAATTTTTTTTCTTGCGCTGCGTTTTGGTTAAAAGAATATCAATAGTTTTAAGAGATTTAAGACCTGTATAAGGTATCTGATACATAACACCCTTGGCCTTCATCCTAGGTTTATTATATATATATATTCACAACCCCCACCCCAGTTTTTGTTTGGTGTTCATAGCTATGGTGGTCCCCAATGTTGCTATTCTTTCACTTAAAGAAGCATCTTTGCTTACAAATCTACCAAATGCAGCTTCTTCTAATTTCTTGTCTGCAACATGTCTCTTGTCAAGATCAGAATGTGTGTTGTATGCTATGTCATGGTCTTTGCAAGCATCATCTAGGGGATTAACACCAGGGTCTCCTCTGTTTAATCTATGATCTAGTTTTGTGCCTGGACCACAATACTGATAGCCTGGAATGTGTAGTTCAAATGGCAGCTTGTTTATGATGTCATTAACCAGCCCCCGACCCTCAGAAATATTCCAAAATTTAGGTGGTAGAGTATTAATAATTTTTATAAGATATCCAATCCCCTTAGTGTCATTCACTATAAAATTAGACAATTTGGTGCTTATCATGTCCATAATTCCAAACTTTTCATTGTAAAAATTGTGGTTGCCAGCATTTTCCTCCCCAGCTATCACCAGCAACCTATCTACAAGTTTCCTGACATCATCAACCCACACAAATTCTTTAGGCAGGGTGTTGTATTGTTTGATTCCACTACCTGTCTTGATTTGTGACCATATGGGCTTGATTAAGTTGTTGTATTTTGCTCCACTGCTAGACTTAACTCTTTTTTGTGTGGGATCATTGTTCTGGTATAGATCATCTGATTTTATTAATATTTCTTTGTAGTGCTCATAATCTTGATCTGTATAGTTGCGAGGCCTTTTCCTAGTCATCAGTTCCCACAACCCAGGTGTGCCGGGATATTTAACAAAACCACCTCTTTCTCCAAGATGAGATTCTGAATATACAATGAGATCATCTCCCATAAATGTTACTCTGAAATTGCCAATTCTATGTATGATCCTACCATCACGCTCTGTGTCAGCATATAAGCCGAAGACCTCATCTTTGTTGTCTTTAGGTGTGCTTAAATATTTTTGAGCAAGAAGACCCAATTCAATAGGATCCTGAGTAGTTTCAATTCTTCGAGGAGCAACAGGACTAGGTGTATGAATACTAGAAAGTGGGGTGATTGGATAATCTAATATGTTCCTAGCAGCTACAGGTACAAGCTCTGTGATCAAATTTTGATTTTGCTCTGTAACAGTTTTCATATTTTTACCTAATTCACTAAAAGCATCAATAATAGGCTGTTCTGTTTGCTTGTGTTTTTCATAGATTCCTCGGTTCTCTGATTTCCATCCCTTAAATCTTTTTACAAGATAATCTCTTAATTTAAGATCATCAATGATTGGCCTTTTCATGGTTATTTATATATGTTTCAATGTCTAGAAAATTGTTAATTTTATTTCTGTATTTACCAGTATTGGCTTTCCTTGTCATATCAATTGTGACAAACCCATAACTGTCTTGATTCCAGCACCTACTGCAAAACTTAGAAAAATCATTGTAGCTCAAGTCCCCACCTACATATTCATCATGTATGTGTTTGAGGTTGGTATGATCTTGATGAAACACATATAAAATTGCTGTTGTCTCGGATCAGCTGCTTCGGTATTTTAGAAAAAGTCTGTGCCAGGTAGAAGCAATCAATGTTTTTGTGTCTGCCCTGTGTAAAGAAATTTCTAACCTTGTTTTGATTATCCAGTATAATGTCATCAAACACAACAACAGAGTTATCAAGACATTCATGGAGTGGCTTAACATCTGGTTCAAAAGTGGCTATATCCAATCCATCATATAGCTTCATCAGCTGCTGATATTTTAATTGTTCCAAGCTCTTAGAGAAGACATACAAGTGCCTGTTTTTCCAATCTAACCAGTTGGGTGCCAATAAAAAATTATCAATCATTAGTGTAGTTTTACCACAAGCCGATGGCCCAACAATAAGACATCTAATATTATCAGGCAGCAGCATTCCATTTCTCTTATTCTGCTGTTCAGGCTCTGGCAGCCTGTTTATAACATCCCAGGTGCTCATAGTATCACTTTGTTTGCCTCGATCCAGCTGTGTTCTGGGAGTCCTAGCCATTTCACCAGTATCTTGTTGCCTTTTCTGCGGATGATTTTTTCTATGAGATATGTGTCAGGCTGTTTAGTTTTGCTGAGTTCTTCTTCATAAAACCTGCCTTTGAGAATTTCTCCTCGGTGATCTTTTATTATATATGTGTATCGGGTCCCAGGTTTAACTTGAACCACTGTAAATAATTCAGTGCTCCAGTTTCTTGTAAAGCCTCTTTTGAATAAGTGCTTATATTTGCTGATTCTTACTTGATCACCTACCTTGTATTTGGCTTTTCTTGTTGTTGGCTGGTATCTAGGATAATAAACAGTGCTGATCAATTTTTGCTCATCAGATGAAGTTACCTCAGAGGGCTTCATGTTGATTGTGGAATGGACCGAGTTGTTATATTTATGTAGAAGTTCTGGTAGGATTGTAAGCCATTTATAATTACCTTGCAGGGTGAATTGTTTATACATATGATTTTTTAGGGTTTTGTTGAATCTTTCTACAATTGAGGCCTTGAGATCACTGTAACTCGAGTAATGTTTTATTGACTGGCTTTTAATAAATTGTTGGAACACAGAATTATAGAATTCCTTGCCATTATCTGTTTGCAAATAGCGCGGTGATCTTCCACTCTGATTGATGATTGTCCTGAAGGCTTCTGTAACACATTTTCCTGTCTTGGATTTGAGTGGCACAGCCCAGGCAAATTTTGAAAATGTATCTATTACAGTGAGTAGATACTTGTAGCCCTTGTTGATTTTGTCTAAGTTTTTCAGCTGTCCACTTGCCATTTCCACCAAGTCGCACTGCCATAAATCATCTATGCCTTTTGTAACCACTGGCAGTCTCTTATAATTATGTCTGGCTTGTCTGTGTAATTCATCAACAATAATTTGTCTAGACATGGTATGTAAACAAGAATATTGCAACTATAGGGTGTTCAGCAGCTGATACTACAGGATATTCTAAATACAGTTTGTGTCCTATTTGTATATGAAATTCTAGAGAGCCATCATCTTCAGCATAAGATGTTTCTAATGTATTGGGGTCTGTAAAATCCTCTAACTCTACACTGGTGACCTTTGCTTTGTTATCAGCATTTGTTATTGATAAGGTAGGGTAGTGGTGTGCCTGTGGTTGTAGCCAATATTTGATCTTGATTGGTCTAAGTGTGCCCCCAACAAAAAACTGGTAATAAAATTGTGCAGGGGACAGCATATATATTTTGCCACCTGGTGTAAATGGTGAATCATATTCTTTGTTGGGGATACTGTACAATTCAAGAATTACTGTATGTTTAGGATTCTCGATTAGGTCAGTTATTTCTTTTTCTGCTGTAAGCAATCTGCTTATTACAGATTCAAGGTGCTCATTGATAGTCCTAACAACATCATCATGGCCTGGCTTCATCTTTATGTCCACAACAAGTTTATTGTATTGTTGTACAATTTCTTGTAGCTGCGTGGCAAAAACAGACAGAGCATTTGCTTGATTGGATTCCATGGTCCCTAGCTGTTGCTTGATATTAGCTACAATTTGCTGGAAATTTTCAACAACTGCCAATTTTGAATTTTGAGCAGTAAGATGATGGACTTGTCTTCTGATATCCTCAAACAGGGCATGCAGTTCATTAATATGTTGATTGGTTGGTAGAGTGGCCACTGTCTGAGTAAGTTGTTTGATCTCTGTCTGGATATTCTTGATATCTTCTGATTTCAATATGCGATTCACAGCTCTCTTAATATTTTTAAGTTCCTGTGATGTAGGCAGATTTGATACAGTATTTTGCAAAGATTCAAGTGCCAATTTTACATTATTTAATTCAGAAGCATCAGCCACACTTTGCATAGCATCTTGGAGCAGGGCTATATCTGCCTGAGTAGGTGTTGATTGTTGTAAAATTTCAAGCTTTGTTTGGATATCATCGATCAAGTGATGAAAATGAGATAGCTCAGATTCAGTGTTGAGGTTTTCAAGTTTTGTGATCTGTTGCTGGACACTGACAAGGGTGTCTACAATACCAGGCAAGCGGGATTCTAGAGATTCTTGTACATTTGTCAAATCACTTTGCACTGCTGCTATTGTACCCTCAAGATGGGTTATGGTACTTTGAATTTTTCCAAAATCTTCATATGTTTCAAGTTGCAGCTTAATGTTGGCAACACTCCGAGTTATTGCACTCAAAGCATCAGAAGATGGCAAGTTGTTCATAAAATTTTCAAGTGTTTCAATTTTTTCTTTAACCTCGGCTATGGCTTGTTCAAGGGGTCCAGATTAGGTATCTGGAGTGATTGAATCTGTTCCTTTAGAGTGGAAATCACTAGATCAAAATCCTCTTGTGATTTTATGCTTTTGACAATTGTTTGGAGCTGTGTCTGGACATTATTTATCTGCTCTTCCAATTGTTCTTTCAATTGCTCAGAATTGGTGGCCTGGCTCTTAAATTTGGCTTGAAGAGCTGCTGCAGCTTCCTCTAAATTTTGAAAATTATCCAATGTGGCCAAGTCAGTATATTTTTGAAGCAGCAATTTGAGTTCAGAATCAATTTTAAGAAGAGGGTCCATGCATTGTGATTGCAAATTTGTAATTTCTAGTTGAAGACTGGCATTGAGTGTGGTTTGTAAAGCTTGTAAATCACTTCTTAATTTCTTGACTCTGACATCAAGCATCAGAATCTCATCACTGTGATCTTCATGCCTTGTATGGCCAAATATATCATTAGGCATTTTGTTTTAGTGGTTATTTATTATTGAATATCTGATTCTTAATTCTATAAAAAAAGGTATAAGCTTGTCATATGATCCCGGGACCTCAATATATAAGCAGTCACCAGCAGAAACAGTATATACAGTGCCAGAAATCATGTTTGAGTGCTTAATTCTATAAATATTTCTCCCTATTGAAATCTTGACATTACCCTCAGGGGTTGTAATAAATTGCAATTGACCACCTACAGGTAATTGGTAATGATTTAAATTATTGTTAAATATGTACAATGTTTTACCTGTTTCATCATCAACATGTGTAAGTATGCTGTTCAGATGAATAATTAACAAAGCACTTACTTTAGATATCATATCAGAAGAGGGTTGTGGTGTTGGCAGGTCCATAATAGCCTGTTTTTTGAACCCAAATAAGTTCATTGGCATGTTTATTTATTTCAAATCATGCTCTGTAATTGGGCATTGATTGCCACTTTTCAAATCACAATGACCCAACGGCAGAGTATGTATGCCACATGATAAGATGCATCTCTTATCATCATGTGGATCCAGAGCCACTTTTCTTACAATATTTGTAGTCAACAAGTGATCCACACTCTGAATTCTGGATTCTGATGTTCTGATTGTGCTACATGATTTGAGGCAATTTGTGTAATCTTCAAATTCAAGCTCTTTGTCAACAGTCACTCTGCCAATGCCCTTGGCCTTTTTTGCAACAACACCACTACATGTTTCAAAGCTGTACATCTTGGCCCTTAACCCAGCAAATGCCACAATAACTTCACCAAGTGTCTCATCTTTTAACTTGCCAGGCACCATTTTGTTGTGGGGTTGAATCTTTGTATGTTCACTGGTATCAAAATATTCAAGAAATGCAGGCTGGGACATATCTTTATAAACATCTTCTGTTTGAATATCAAGAATAAAACTATCTGTGTCCATGTACATCAGTTTTACTCAATCACCATGAAAAGGCTTCAACACATCATAATACAATTTTAACATGTGTAATTTGGCCAATTCCAATATCACAGCCCCTACATAAATAGGCTTATCAAACTTAATTTTTTGTTTTTTTCATGTTGAAAAGTGCCATATGCTCATCATAAATTCGTCTGTAATTGAAGTTGGGCTATGCTATCAATTTTTTGCTCCGGCTGGGGTCAGTAATTAATTTAACATCAGTATGTTTTCTGACATTTTCTATGGTTTTGCCATACACAGAATTAACCGTCAATTTAAACAAAGATTTATCAAATTGGCTCATTGCAGATGTTCGAAGCACTGTGTTTGTATCAATATATGGATTCAACCATCTTGAGTGCCTGAACCTCAAAACTTTGCCAACTTTGGTCACTTGAACACCATGATGCATCAGGAACTGGAGGTTTTTGTAATATATGACATAATCCTGTTTCGGCTCTAGAGTCATCATCAATTTCTTCTGTTTAGAGCCAGGTGAACACTTAACCTCAGGAATTGGGGGCAGATCAGAAAATGTGTTGTGTAAATCATCAGGAATTGTCAGATCAACCTCTAAGAATAGGCCATAGTGACTGTCATCAAAATCTTTAAGATCTTCAATGTTGAAATCTTCAACCCACTCAAGCCCTGCATATGGCAATTTATCCATCATAGCATAACCATAGAGGCTGTTGGCATCTACATACAGTATATAATTTGATGGCAGTGCTGGATCATAATCGGGAATATATTTGTTATTTGCTCTGGCATATCTCTGAGAACATTGCACCATGCCTCCTCTTATACATTGTTCCATAAACAGATACATGTCTTGATTATGGATCAGATCCAATTGCATTTTAGTGTTCAAAAACATTGCAGACCATGCTAGGCCTGGAGCACTTTAAAAATACATTGTATCCAGCTTATAATTTTCCATGGAAGATTTTCTGAATGCCTGCAGTATATCAGGTAAGAGGGTCACATCAAGTTTTAAATAAGCCTTGTGATAATCACCAAATGTCTGGCATTTTAAATTGTTCCACATCAACTGGGCATGGTGATAATCATCATCAGTGATTCCAGATCCTCTGATTTTGCTGTAAAACTTTTGTTGTGGTGGCAGAGAACACTCATCAAATTTAGAAAAATCTGTAACATAATCATATGGATATACACCCTTCCGCCTAATTAATTTCAGCTCCTGATTTGGAAACGAAGCACATGTGATTTTGAATTGATCATCAGATAATTGAGTGGCCAGTGTAGCCAGGCTAGCAGACAGAATTCTGTATGAATCAAGAAATCTTAAGTGAATGGGAACACCATTAACTTTAATTATTTTGCTAATGGCAATATATTTCTCATTATTTTCAGCTAAAATATTTAAATTCTGCTTGTCAAACCCCTCGTACCTGATCAGATGATGAAAATCATAATTGGATGCACCATGGCAAAATATAGGGACAAATTTTGGTCTCTGGATCTTAATATTACAGCTATTACACAGGGCCATTAAGAATTTACCACCTGTATGAGAATGGTGATGAACCTTGATATTTGTATCTGAAAATTCAAAATCACATACCGGGCATTTTTCTGCATTGTTGAAGTCTTCAATCTGATCCTCTGTTAAAGGCAACATAGGTTTTGATTTTAGTAAGACATTAGATGCTATGTTATGGCACTCATTTTCTATTCTATGTGCAAATTTTTTGATGGCATCTGCTCCCATGTATAAATCTTCTTTACTAACAACACCATCCTGTACAACAACATAATAAAAACTAGAAGGTTCATGTAGCTGGTATGATGTACTTGAAGATTCATCAGGATCTGGGCTGCAGAATGCAAGAGGTTTGAGATTTGATTCAAAATCACAGACTATATATGCTGGGTGTTCCAACAAGCCTTCAAATTTTTTGAATTTGGCATTTTCACTTGTGTTAGGCATAAGCATATGAACAGGTTTATGGTTGCCACAGTATTTCAGATGCTCAATTAACTTGTTTTTAGCAATTTCTGCATTTTTTTCACGAACCCCATTTATTATTTTTTGACCATCAAATACAGTCAAACATCTTCTGCACAACTTAAATATTGTCTTAGATTTGTCTAGTTGTGTTCTAACTAAAGCTTCAAGATTATGTATCAGAGTATAATGGTGTGTATCATCCCCTTCAATTAAGAGCAGATCAATCGGAACAGCAGAATCATCATCAAATGTACTGATTCTGAGAGGTGCTATCAAGCAATTGCCACGGCCAGTAGAACAAATAAATACATTAATAGATAATTGTTTACCATTGATATTCCTGGCCTTTTTTCAAATTTATCAATATTCTGAACAGACATTGGATATTCTAAACCCTCCATTGCTTCATCAAAATCATTTTCATGTTGTTTATAATAACTTATTCTCTCAGGATGCCTTGAAACTGGATACAAAGCAGCTAAAATACACCACAAAAAGAATTTCTCATCATTATATTTTATATTAACCACGGCTTTTTTGTTTTTGATATTGTCAGGTAAAGACACATATGTAGATCCTTGTAATGGGCTGAATTCAGAAATATTAATATATAACTTGTGTGGAGATCCGCATAGGCTCCATCCTGATTCTTTTGCAGCAAATTCAGAGTGTTTAATATTCAATTGATCTATCAAACTGCTTATTATCTTGTCTGAATTTGTATTTGAATATACAGGTACAGTTTCTGTTATGTGGGGCTGTGTAAATTTTGTGCCATTTGATTTCTTATATTGTGTAAACAATTTGAGGGACAGCTTATAAGAGCCATTTTGTGCATTTAGAATTGCCTGCACATCAGGATTTATACTGTTCAAACAATTCTTAATACCACATTTTTGCTCTGATACAAACCGGTAATCCCTTAATTGGCCGTTAAAACTGCTATGGATGGGTTCATAGCGTGGCTGCTTTGCTGCTCTAGCATTAACAGGTGTTTCATGCTTCCTTTTCAGACCAGATGTAGATGGTTGTGGGGGCAATGTTGATGACTGTGCAGAACAAGTACCTATATGTTTATATGTGAAGTATTCCATGCTATATTTTCTATGGCATTTAGGGCATATTTTTGTGGGAGTTCTGCATTTGTCTGGATTACAATTCTTTTGATGCTTAGCCCAATTGGGGCTGGATATATTCTTTGTGCATTGATTACAACGTTTTTGATTTGGCATTTTTATTATTGGTTTATTATATAAAATTTCTTGGGATTCAAATCAAAATTCTATGCTTAATAAAAAAATATCAGTTGGGTTCAGCAGTGTGCTTTGTATATTTAGTGTATATACTTAGTGTGTAAATATGTTTGGCATTGTTATGTTTATTATATAAAATTTCTTGGGGTTCAAGTCAAAACTCTATACTTAATAAAAAATATCAGTTGGGTTCAGCAGTGTGCTTTGATAGAATAGAATAAGTATTAATCTACAGAAGCACTAAGCCACCACAAATACATATCAACACAGGCATGTCCTAGAAAAGCAAAAACCTAATACCATGTGTCATGTATAACAAACTGGGGCAGATATAAACCCTTTGTTCAATATATTAGAAACATGTTTGATATGAATAATAAAAAATTCTGTATATTAAATCAAACAAACCTATAATTCAATTTATACAAATCTGCTATATTTTTGTGTTTTTTTAAAAATATGAGGAGCACTGCAACAACATACCCACACTCTTCAGCCACTCTCACAATACTAGCTGATATGTAATGCAAAATCTCTTTATCGTGAAGGTACCTTAAAATATACAGCTTAAAAGGCTACGACTCGCCCGGGCGATCCAGCTCCGCTATTTTCCATCTACTACAGAAATAACCGGAAGTGGACCGGAAGTAACCGGAAGTGGACCGGAAGTAAATATGTGTGGGTGTGGGTGGGTGTGTGTGGGTGTGGGTGTGTGTTAATACGTTTGGCCTAGTTTTAAGTTTAGCCAAAAAAAAAAAAATATCAAGAGGGGCATATTTTTAACAAATTTATGGACAACAATCTCACAGAAGTGCCTTTTATAAGTGTAGGCAAATCAATCTGAGGGGGGTCATACTTTCACGGGAAATTCCCGAGGGCATTTTTACAAAAATCTTGGATTAGACAGGGTGCCACACTTGAGCAAAAAACTGATATGGGCATGTTGAGCAAGTTTTAAGTGTAGGCAAATCTGCCTGAGGGGGGTTCATACTTTCTCGTCCCAGTAGTAGGGTATTTTATACTACTGAATAGAAATACATATATCATAAAATATAATCATAACAAAATATTGAATGGGAGATTCTATGAAGAGGAACTTAGTAAAACAAAATATCGAGATACATATCTAATCGAGAAAATATTGAAGAAGAAAAATAATAAATTGTATGTGAAATGGATAGGGCTGCCAGACAAAAGTTGGATAGAAGCAAACCAGGTGATTCTTTGACACCAACATGGAATGTGGTACAGCGTTTACCAGATGTAGTGGAAACTAATAAAAAAAGGGAGAGTTGTTACCTGATAACATAAGATGTCTCATTGCAGGCCCATCAGGTTGTGGAAAAACCACTTTGCTGGTTGATAATTTCTTGCTTGCCTTCAATTGGCTAGATTGGAAAAATATACACTTGTATGTATTCTCAAAGAGTTTAGAACAACCGAAATACCAACAACTCATGAAGCTGTAATAGGGACTGGGCATAGCTATATTTGCATCAACAATAAAACCTCTCGACCAACGTTTGAAAAATTCTGTTGTGGTGTTTGATGATGTTATTCTGGAAAATCAGAATGAAATTAGAAATTTTTTTACACAGGGTCGTCACAAAGAAATAGACTGCTTTTATTTAGCTAAAACTTATTCCAAAATTCCCAAACAATTACTACGAGATAATGCAAACTTAATCTGTTTGTTTCGTCAAGATCATACTAATTTGAAACATGTATACGATGATTATGTGGGAGGAGACATACATTACAACCAATTTTCAAAATTCTGTTCATCTTGTTGGAACAGCGACGATTTTGGATTTGTTACTATCGACGTGACTCGTAAACCTAACAATGGTAAATTTAGAAATAAAATCAACGACTTTTTAAACGTTGAAACGATATAAAGTAACCATTAATCAAAAACACAAAAATATGACAAAACATAAAATAGAAGATAATTCAAAATTACGAGAGTACTTGTCCAAGCGTTTCAAAGGTTGGAAATCAGAGAATCGAGGTTTTTACGAACAACACAAGCGTCAAGACCAACATTTATCGATGCAATCATTGGTCTTGGTAAAGAGATTAAGAGTGTGACAGAACAAAATAAAAACCTCATCAATGAATTGGTACCTCTTACTGATAAAAATTATGCAGATTTTCCTCCTACGCCATTATCTAGTATCCACACTCCTCTGGTACTTAAGGAACCACCTGCTAAAGTTGCTATAGAAGAATCAGAGAAAATCGAGTTGGGTCCCCCGGCAAGGGATTATTTGAGTGCATGAAAATTCGAAAAAGATGAAGTATTTGGATTGTATCCAACTATGGAGGGTAATGAAGGCGTAGTATGGAGAATTGGCAAGTCTAAAGTAACATTTGAAGGGGATAACATAAAAATTATTTGGGTGGGAGAAACAGCTGGTCCACATATCCTGGTACCGTAGGGCTATGGGAGATCATTACCAAAAAACAACCAAAAAATTTACAGAAGATGATTATCAAAGTTACTCTGAAATTTTGACACTTTCTGATGCTTTGTACCAAAATAACGATGCTAGTCAAAAGAGTGTAAAATCAAGCAGCGGGGATAAATACAAAAATCTGATTAAACCTATCTGGAATCAACTAAAAACCGGTATTGGTATAAAACAATACAATACTCTACCTAAGGAATTTGTATGGGTAAACGATGTGAGAAAACTTATAGGTAGGTTGCTGGTTATAGCAGGGGAGGAAAATGCTGGGAACAATAATTTCCATAATGAGAAAATGGGTATTGGAAACATGATTAGTGACAAATTAGCTAATTTTATTGTACACGATCCTAAAAGTATAGGATACTTAATTAAAATTATCAATACTTTACCTCCTAAATTCTGGAATATATCAGAGGGTCGAGGTTTAGTGAATGATATTCTTAATAAACTTCCGTTCGAGTTATACGTACCTGGATTACCAATATTGTGGTCCTGGTACAAAACTTGAGAAACGAATAGAAAGAGGGGACAGGGGTATTAATCCTCTGGATGCAACTTGTAAAGAACATGATATTGCATACAACACACACAAAAATCTGAATGATCGTCATGTGGCTGATCAAAAACTGGAAGAGGCAACTTTTGGAAGATTAGCAAGCAGAGATGCATCATTGGGTGAAAAAATAACAGCATTGGGTACAACTATTGCTATGAATACAAAACAAAAATTAGGGTGGTGTTTGTAATATAAATACCTTGAAAAATAATAATAATAACAACAACAACATGAAACCAAAAGGAGTTGTGTACCAAATACCGTATCATGATCTTAAAAATTTAAAACTTAATTCGATTTTAACAAAAAAAACAACAAGGAAAGAAGAGGCAATGTATAGCCAAAGGAAATGGAATGAAATGATTACTCAGTACGCCACAATTAAAAGGATTGCAAAATGCAAGAAAGAAAACACACAGTGGTGGATTCATATTCAGCATTCCAGCTATCCTGGCTGCATTAGGGGTAGTTGGGAGCTTGGCTGAGGGTAGTTCTGCTATTGCCAAAACTGTAATTGATTCGAAAAATAATAAGGCAGAACTAGAAGATGAAAAGCGTCATAATCTTGCCATGGGGAAAAAAATAGGCAAAGGTGTGAAGTCTAGAGCACTCAGAAAATTAAAAAAAAAAATAAGCTCTTACCAACCAAGATATTGAATCTTCAATTAAAATATTTAAAATTAAACACTTCAGGGGCGGGGTTTATGTCTGATTCTCTCCCTAAAGGTAGTCCTCACTCTCGAGAATGTGGCGTGGTGAATTTGGACAAGTCCGAAAACGTTGGTACTCACTGGATATGCTATTATAAACAAAATGACAATGCTTTTATTTTCGATTCATTCGGAGGGGTACCCCCCTACAGAATTAATTCGTTACTTGAAACATGTTAAAATTTATAACAACGACGATCGTATTCAAGATTACGATCAAATTATATGCGGCCATGTTTGCATTACGATGCTCAGAATTTTAAATAAAATACCAAACATCAAATTAAAATATTTTCAAAAAGCTGTATTATATATTAAATATGGGAATTTTCCATCTCTCCAGCGAGACTTCGGTTTTGAAACTACATCTTCACAATGATATTATCTATCCAAAATACATAGCTCTGAGAGCATTCTACAGCATGTATCTGATTCCGAATGTAACTACCTACAAAAATACTATATTAGTAGGTAATGAAAAAATAATTATTCCTTCCGGACAGTATAACTTATCTACTTTACAATTTGAACTTCCAAACACTGTCTTGCTTTCTCAAAATTCTGTAACAAACAGAGTGGAGATTGTAACTACCAATGAAACTGTGGACTTATCTACCATGGGAGAACTTTTAGGATTTGAGAACAATAGCAAATTAGAACCAGGTATTAGGCACATAGGTAAATTTATACCAAAATTCTTTGCTATTGAGACATTGAATATTCACTGCAACATTGCCAAAGATATGATTATCAAAGCAGAAGAAAATTCGATTGGCAGTCACAAGGAGATGTATCATTGCTACATTTAAACCGAATTTGGAATTTATGGAACCTATCTTCTATTCCCCAATCCCACTAGTATATTTCCCTGTTTCTATTGATAAAATTAATTACATAGAAATAACTATTACAAATGAGAAAAATGAAATCATTGAATTTGCCGGTGCTAATAGCACTGCGATAATAGAAATTAATATTTAAAATATATAAATAAATACAAAGATGGAAAATGTCGAGAGTTATGAATTACAGTCCTTCCCTCCAAACAGGAGGACATTTGCAAATTTGAATCAGCCCAATAAAGAGATACAGTATGACATCACGGTAGGGCATGGGTTCATTCATCCACATAGATCAGATCTGTACAAAAAATTTGATATTGTAAAACAAAGTAATGGTGGAGAATATCCCCTCCCTGGGGCTAATATAAAACTTATAGATAATTTTGTTCCATTCTTATTTTCTCAAATTGAAGTCAGAAAGCATGGTACAGTGATTGACAGGATTGATTGCCCTGGAATTACATCCACTACAGAGGGGACATTGAAACTGTCCAAATCAGAGAGTGCATATTATAAAGTTGGTGGGTTCCAAGCTGGAACAAAAATTCAAGCAAAAAGTCACACAGTACTGTTCCCCATGAGATTGCTATTTGGATTTTTCTCTGATTATAAAGAAATTATGTGGAAAGGTGGTTTGAGTGTCATATTTCACAGAGCACCCAATGATCATAATGCCATCATGAGATAAAAAACTTTGAATTCAGATGGAACAACTACTGAGGCTAGTTTACCCGAAGCTGCGAAATGTGTGATCCAGTCTATGGAGTTGCGAATGCCTATAGTTGAATATGAATCGAATTATGCTCTCAAAAACAAAGCCAACATTTTGAAAAATCCTCAAATTCCGATTCAATTTTATACTTATCAATGCATTCAGAGGTCAGTGGAGGGTAAATTGTTTGAATTTGATCGTACTAATCAGTTCCAATCTTTGCAATATGACATGCCAGAGTTTGTAGCTGTGCTGTTTCAGACAGGGAGAGATGATAAATCAGGAAAAAGATAACAGCCAGTTTGATAATTGTAAAGTTAAAAAATGTGTATCTGAAGAATGGCAGAAATGAAGTACTTCCTCGTGAAAATTACAATTTAAACATTACAGAACAAGATTATTTAAAATTATATGAAGCTTATAGTGCATTTAAAAGAGTAACTGAAGGTAACATAGACATGTATTATAATCAGGATGAGTTCATAATTCACAGACCAATGTTTTTAATAAATGCGTCAAAAAGAAAATTGGTAGTTATAAATGATCGAACTAATATTAAATTGATATGTGAATTTCATGAAACTCTACCTGAAAATACTACATGCAGTGCAATTTTAATTGTGGAGAAATCATATATTTATGATGTAAAAAATGAAAGAGTGATTGAAAAATTTTAATAAGAGAGAATAATATATAAAAAATTAGACTACGTGTATAATTTTTTTTTGTTATTTTCAAAATTTTGGTTTGATGTTAGGTTATTTTTTTTTCACATGTGTTGAGTGCAATTATTATTAACTTCTAAACTAAAGTGTCCCCAAGGCAAAGTATGGATCCCACACTCGAGAATACACCTCTTGTCGTCGTGTGGATCCAGGGCTTCTTTTTTTATTTTATTCGTTGTAATCTCATGGTTTGAGCTTTGTATTCTATTATCCTCTCAAAGTATCCTCGACTGTGAAGAAAGACAACAAATATAATCCTGGAATGTTAGTTTGTTTTCCACAGTATCTTTGAACGTTCCTTTTGCTTTCTTCGTGACGCTGCTCTCTGTTCTGAATGTATACATCTTCGAACGCAAACCAGCGAACTCAACAATAATATCACCGTTACACTCATCTTTGAACTTACCGAGAACCTTCTTGTTGTGGGAAGGAATTCCAAATCTGTTGGGTTGAGGATAGGAAGAAGTGTCGAAATACCCAAGCATGGAAGGATGTTTAAGATCTTCGTAGAGGTTAGGTGTTTGTATGTCATAAATAAAACTATCGGTGTCCATGTACAAAATTGACAGCTTATCATTATAGAAGGGTTTCATAATATTATAATGAAATTCGAACATGTGCAGTTTTGACAAGTCGAGAACTGTTGCACCAACGTAAATAGGTTTTCTGAATTTTATCAATTTTATATCTAGATTAAAATGTGTTAAATTTTCGTTGTAAATTTTTCGCGATTTGAATCTAGGATCAGATACTAGTTTTCTACATTTATTGTTATCTGAAACCAATTTTATGTCTACATGCTTTCCGACGTTCTCCATCGTTTTTCCATAAACGGCATTTTTCATTAATTTATAAAAATATTTATCTAATTCTGAAATGGCAGCTGTTCTGTGTCTCGTGTTGGTCTCAATAAAAGATTTTAACCATGGAGAGTGTTTAATCTTGAGAATTCTTCTCACATTTACTACTTGAACACCCTTCCCAATCAAAAACTGGAGATTCTTGTAGTGGACGACATATCTCTCTTTTCTCTCCAGAGTTAACATAAGCTTGCTTTGATTAGAATCAGGTGGACATTTAATTTCGGGAGCCGGAGGTAAATCGGAAAAAATAGCATGCAAATTATTTGGAAATTCAATGTCCACCTCAATGAACAGACCAAATTCACGATCATCGAAACGATTAATATCAATTGAAATAGGATCCAGCCACTCGAATCCTCCGTATGGAAGTTTTTGTATCATTGCAAACCCGTAGAGATGATTTAGGTCAGCGTAAAATATGTAATTCGATGGTTGATTTGCATCGTATTGATTCTCAGACATGTGAATGTTGTTTGCTTTTGCGTATCTCTGCAAACATTGCACCATCCCCCCACGTATCCCCCTTTCTATAAAAAGTAACATGTTCACATCCGATATCAATTCCAACTTGATCCTGGTCTGGAGCAACATAGCAGACCAGGAAGACTGTAGAAGTAGGCTGGATCTAATTTATAAATATATATTGCTGTTTTTCTGAATACTTGGAAAACATCAGCAAGTATTGTTACGTCTAATTTGAGATACGCATCGTGGTAATCGCCGAGAGTATTGCATCTCAATTCCTTCCATATTAATTTCGCATGTTCGTGTTCTTCGTCCGTGATTCCGGTTTCTCTCAGTTGACTGAAGAATTCTTTTTGAGGTGGGAGAGTGTCATCCTCAAATTTAGATTAATCAGTCACATATTCGTAAGAATAAATGCCTTTACGTTTAATCAGTTCTAGGTTTATGTTTGAAAAACTAGCTTTTGTAATTTTAAATTGTTCGTTAGTAAGTTTACTCGCTAAAGCATCGAGACTTGCCGATAGGAATCTAAAAGAATCTAGAAACCTCATCTCTATGATTTCATTCGTTGCTGGAATTCTAACTTTTTTACTTATAGAAATATAACGCTCTTCGTTTTGAGCAAGAATATCTATTTATTGCGTATCATATTCAAGATTCCTAATTAAGAAATGGAAATCGTAATTAGATCCATTGTGAAAAAATATTGGTGCGAATTTAGGCTTCTGGATCTTGAGGTTGCAGGTGTTACAAATTCCACTAATGTAGTTGCCGGTGAAGTGATTGTGGTGAAATACTTTCCGATTCTCATCCGTGAAATGTTGATCACACACCGGACACGTTTCAAAGTTATTGTAAGATTGAAGTTCATTGCTGGATAATGGAAGCATTGATTTCGATTGGCATAAGAAGCTGCCAATGTTCTCAACCTTCTCCACCATCTTTTTAAAAAGAGTTCAATAACATTCGGTCCGCGATATATATAAAGTTTATCTATCCTATTCTGCCAAACAACAACATATCCAAAACTATTTGGATCATGAAGCTGGTACGGTGTTTTGGAAGAAAATTCGGGATCCGGATCGCAATAAGACAATGGTTGAAGAAAAGCCTCAAAGTCCGCAATGATGATGGCCGGATGTTCCAACAAAGCCTTGTGCATTTTAAATTCTTCGAATTCATTTGCTTTGGGCATCAACATGCAAGCCGGTATGTTGACTCCACAGTATTTTTTTTTTCAATAATGAACTCAACAGGCTGGCGCCCAGTTAGAGAGTTCAGAGATACAGGTTTTCATAAATGCTTCAGTGACTGTTATTTGATATTGTATTCATTACACAGTTTTTAAATTGTATATATGGCATAGAGGACAAATCAATTTTTTTGTTACGCTTTTCTAAGGCATTGTAGAGAATACTCATTCTCCAGATAGGGGATTTCTTGACAATGTTTGTTCGCGCTCTATTCACAAAAAAGGTTTGATGATTGGGTCGCGTCTTATTGTTAGGAACGCGTAATTTAAATTGTGAGATCCAATGAGGAGAGCGAAGTTTTCCATTATATATTTTCCAGAGCAGCAGCAGGTCGCGCACTGTCCTTCGATCGTCAAGCCTGTGCATTCGGAGCTCCTCTATTAGATTACTGTACGAATCAAATTTGGGATAAGTACCTTCAAGTTTATACTTCATATAACGTAACATCTTTGATTGTACTCGCTCTATTTTTGTAGTGTGTACTATACTGTCAGTGTTCCATACAACATACCCGAATTCAAGTTTTGAACGCACTAATGAGTAATATAATACCTTAAGTGTTTGGGTGTCTCGAAAGTCTCTGCCCATTCTAATAATGAACCCGATAAGTTTGTAAGCGTTGCCTATTACTTTGTTAATATGGTGAGTGAAAGTTAGCTTAGAGTCAAAATATATTCCTAGGTCCTTTGCTGTTTCAGATTTTTTTAGATTGGTATTATTAAGTTTATATTGAAAATTTAAGATCGTTCTTTGTTTAGAATAAGTAACGGAATAGCATTTTGCTGCATTAAGAGAAAGACCGTCGCGCAAGCACCACGCACTCAACCTATTTATGTCTTGTTGTAGACACACACAGTCTTCAATATTTTTTATTCTTTGAAAGAATTTCAGGTCGTCTGCAAATAACAGTTTTCTAGAATTAATCAAATGTTCCGGTAAGTCGTTGATTAATAGAAGAAAGAGAAGAGGTCCTATGTTGGACCCTTGAGGTACTCCGGAACGTACTAGAAATTCGCTGGATGCGTGGCCTTTCTACGAGACATATTGATTTCTATTCATTAAATATGACGCCATAAGTTTCCTGAGGGGAAGGGAAAAGTTGAAAGTGCCCAATTTACTTAGTAGTACATCATGATTTACGGTGTCAAAGGCTTTGGAAAAATCACCTGCCCCCCATCATCTAACACCGTGCTTATATAATGCAGTTTCTCGCCAAGGTTTGGTTCTATTGAGCAGTTGGGCAGAAAGCCATGCTGGAATTCAGATAAAGTTTCTTTGACATGGTTATATATGTGGCAATATAAGATTTGCTCAAATATTTTAGCAGGGGCAGATAAAAGAGCTATAGGACGATGGTTTTGTATGTTTCTGTTCTCCGAGGATTCCGGTACTGGACATACAGCAGTAAGTTTCCACCGTTCGGGAAACTGCGTGGAAGATAATATCGCATTGTAGATAACAAAGAGTGGAATTTTTAAAATGTCTACACATCCTTTGAAGATGTAGGGTGGGATTTTGTCTGGCCCCGCCGACTTCTTTGGCTTTAATTTATTTACAGCTGCTTCAATTTCAGACATACTGATCATCTGAATGTTGAGTGAATCTAGCGTTTTGCACTCTGTGTGCCCCGCCATGATCTCGAGGTTATACTTTGCCGTATTGTTTGCGTACACAGATTGAAAGTATTCCGCAAATTCATCAACGACGGTATTCAGGTTTAATATGGGTTCATTGTTTGAAGAAACTGGAAACTGTTTATTTTGCCTGTTGCGATGTATGTACGACTAGAAAAGTGACGGGTCACTTTGAATATTGCTTTCGATGTCGAACAAGTAATTATTATGGGCGGCTGATATTTCTTTTTTGATTGCTTTTCTGAGTTCTTTAAATTTGTTGGCATGGTGAACTGGGTTACCTACGTTTTGCTTCCATTTTTGGTGGTGGTAAGCCTTGGCTTTTATTTTTTTAATTATATTGGCGGTAAACCAGCATGGATATTTAGGAGGGGTTATGCGTCTTAAGGGGATGCACGCGTCAAATGCTTCGTATATTATATTGTAAAACATATCTGTCATTTCGTTTACGTTATCACAGAGTTTTAGTGTATCCCAGTTGACGACCGATAGTTTGTTGTATAGTAAGTTAAAGTCAGCTTTTTTGAAATTGTACGAGAGGTTGTTCGGTGGATGGTTACTCTGTGTCCTTTTTCTGTGCTTTATTTCAATTACGAGACAAGGATGATGCTTATCCTCAGGCACGAGTGGCTGAGTTTCTCGTGTCAACTGCATGCCAAAAACGTTACTTAGCACAAGATCGAGAGTTTTGCCGTTACTATTATGAATGTTATTTACGCTGCGTAATTGAAAAAAGCACATATGATTGTATAAATCGCGACATACAGGAGTGGCGTTAACGAGGTTGTATTCGTTGCTTGTTATGCAAGGGATGTTGAAATCCCCTATGAGGAGAATGTTATGTGTGGGTCTACAATGCCTTTCAAGAAAATTATAAAATAAGTTGTAAGACTTGTCATTACAGCATGGAGTAAAGTAAACAATACAGATGTATAAGGTAGGCAGTCCATGAATTACAATTTTCACAAGCAATGAGTCGACGTTAGGGTCGTCGTTAAATTTGCCTACGAGCGTCGCTGCGTATTTGTTATGAATTGCCAGAAGAGCACCCCCGCCCAGATTTTTCCCAGAGTCAGTCGCGTTCCTGTCAGATCGGAACACGTTATAGCGATCATCAAAAAGTTCCGTGCTTAGATGGTTTTTATTAAGCCAAGTCTCTGTAATTGCTACGATGCTGTAATTGTTAGATAATATGTTCTGAGAGAACACCTGCATTTTGGTACGCAACCCGCGAACATTTTGGTACACTATGCTAAATATTTTAGTCTGAGAACTTACGTGTTTATGTTTGTAGGAGTTGCCCCCGGGCTGACATTCTTCCTCCGTTGCTGTCACTGCTACCACGTCACTTGGGGGAGGGGTGGGATTTGGGAAGGGGTGGGGATTTCCAGCTTGCTTCCGAGATTCGGCCTTCGTCTTCATCCCTCCATAGAAGCTGCACGCACCTTCCAAAACTCATGGCCTGGGGGTTTTGGACGTCCACGTTCTATCAGATGCAGTTCCAGACGCTGGCGATTGTCCACTGTGTGAAGGGGGGGAGTCCTGCTGTTTCCGCCGAGGTCGACGACTTCCTTCTTTCCTGGAGACGATCGGGGTCCTTTGTTCGAAGTTGTTGCCAAATTTACTTGTGCGTCTCTGGAACTTGCTGGAAGTGGTTTTGACGGAACGTTGTTGGATTTCAATTCTTCCAAAGTAAATGGTTTTCCATTTATGAATAGCTTGTTATATTGCAATTTAGCATGTTGACCGCGAGCCTTTGCTTCTATAAGGTACGGTTTGAGTTCTGAACGTACAGTCATGTTCAAAAAATCTGTCGCATGGATTTTTTCTAAGTCCAACGTCTTACGAAATTATGTTGGTAGCTCTGAAACAAGGAAGTGTTGTGGAATATGCGATCCTCCAATCAGAGTGAAGTTCGATTCCGAGGAGCAGGAGGCGTGACTCACGGTCTTGTCCACAGGAAGTTCAACCAATGCAGCATTTCCAAATATGAGATAACGTCCCCATTGGTTAAATATTGTTCCAATAATGCGAATCAGCAGAAAGATTGAGCAAAAGTTTACTTTGTCGTTTTAATTGCCCTTAATCGTTTCAAATTAGTATTAAATTGTCCCAATTATAGTTCACGAACTTAATATAATGTATTTATGTATGTGTTTGACAATCATATATCACTCATTAGAACAATTTTCACATTGTTTTCACTACGTGACATGACATTGCATTTACATTTACGATAAAATAGTGATTTGGGTGTAATAACAGTTTTCATTAATTAATTTAGAGATGCATTTCTATTTGTTGAGTTAATGATTAGGTTAATTCGTTATTTCTCGCGAAAAGAGGGAACCACAGCTGAAAGAAAATACACAACTTGTATTATTGAGGTCAAGAGTTCGATTTAACATCACTTTTTGCACACATAGGCTAATCACGACTCGGGATAAATTTAAATTGGAATCTGAAACATTATGCGACCTGACTGGAACTTGGAAAAGGACACACTGATTACAAGACGTCGATACATTACCACTTGGTCTGGCGAACGCCAATAATAATGAGGGGTTGTGGGAGTGGAAGAGGGGTGACGGAAAGTAGAAAATAAATAGTATTTTTAGGGGTATTTGATGTTATATTTATACACATGCAAACCTAAGAAAATATATATTTTGATACATGTGTGTGTGTGGGGAAGGGGGAAAAGAGAGGGACAGAAAGATACTGGGAGAGATGGGACGAAGAGGTGATTGTGGAAAATGTTTTATTTGACGTTCAATAATAAAAACAATCAAATCAATGATGATTATCTTATAAATACCATATTTAGTGTAAATTTGTTTTAAAAATGGGGGCGGGGAGCTGTTTGTTTTACGTTCAGTGCAGGATAACAAGTGGAGACACATAGTGGTTCGTATCTCACTTTAAACTGTAGGTCCAGGCCCCATTAGCCTATCTGTGTATAACGTGGATTTAGAATTCAATAGAAAATAACGTCGATCTAGTATTTTGGATTTTAGATGCGTTGAGACCACTAAAATTTCCAATTCTTATAATAAGAATCCTGTCCTCATATTACCATTTTGAAAGAGAGAGAGTTAATTGTATAATCTTTGGTTGTTAGTTTCAAAGAAGACTAATTCAAATAGTAACAATGGGAACGAATAAAGCTTACGAAAAGTTTTTGCCACCGTGGGGATTTGAACCTACGACCATTAGAGTGACAACCCAGTGCGATAACCACTACCCCACGAGTTCGTTCCTTCTTACGACATGATTATTAGTTAAGACCAATTCGTTCAATAAGCATTAGAAATATAATCCCCACCCGCCTCTTTATAAACAACGCACCCAAACGCTCCTTTGTAGCAAATGAAATAAAGGTGGTATGAATGTCACCAAACATTTAAGCAAAATCTACTATATTTACGACGCAATCGTTTTACATGGAGAGGCTACAACTTCGAAAATTGAGGTTGTGGTTTGACTGTAATTGTAGGATACCCCATAGGTATCGATATGCCAAGGCTCTAGTGTGCACTAGATTGGTTCATTTGTAGTGACGTGCTCAGGAATTTGTAAAGAGGTATGTGAATATAAAAATATGTTAATGCTTATCTTTTAAACAGTGAACTCATAATTTAATATCTCTCTGTGCATCTCATTGTCTCTCTTAGGAACTAATTAGTATTGCAGGAGTCATACTGAAAAGAAATCTCACGTGACAATGACGAGAAATTAGATTTACGGAAGGAATAGTTTTCATACTTTAAATCCTCGAAGGGCCATGGGCTATCTCCCGACTGTCAGTCTCCCTTGCACAATCCTACCTAGAGTTATCTTCAACTAGCAACGAGGTGACGTTGGTCAGCACGTCGAACCCTCAGCCATTATAGAAGATATCTGAAACCAGGTTACACCAGTCACTCGTAGCTCCCCAATTTCCTCACGATGGTGGGTTGCCACCGGTTATATACAGATAACAGGCCGAGAACCAAGGACGACTCGAATCCATGCCGTCCCGCTGCAGTCGGAGTCCAAAGCACAGAGTCTTAGACCGCACCGTTAGGGAGGAGGAGAGTTTTCATATTTTGTTTCTTATAAATGTCGACAATACATTACATTAAATATATTACGCACCAATAATTAGTGTCAAAAAATAGCCGGTTCTATAAGAGATTCGAACCTTCGATCTTCACTCAACTAGGCCGCTATTTTAACAATTTCCCATTTTCTCATTTCTTCGTTGAACGTTTGTCTTAAGAGTCGTTAGCAATCTTGTAAACCTTATTAACCTATCTGCTGTCTATCACAAATGTATTTTACAAACTGGAGTAGATTTTGATGTCTGCAATTTAGAACTTGACTTTCGTGGTAAGTAATTCTCTACCTTCTACTATAATAAATAAATCAAAGTCTACATATCTCATATTTTGTAAATGCGAAATGCCATTGTTAAATGTTACAAACTATTTCTTATTCCACCGTTAGTTCCAGATTTAGCCACAGCATTCTGGAAACCAGCGTGAAACGTGTTTCCTACACTTCCAAGGTCAGGTGAACCGTTATCAGTTGTATTGGATGCTTGTGAACATGTTACTTCATACGTCATGGTACTGTGGTGGATTTCTTCCCCTTCCCCTTTTACCTTGAACGGTAGTAATCCCCGACTGGGCACGACGAATCAATCACAGAAAAGCAGACTGTCTAGTAAATCGCATGCCATGTATTATTTCGAGCTCCTAGGTTTTGGAAAGTGAAATAAAAAAAGTATGTAACATTAATTCATAATGGTTGACTTCTTTGGGTATTATTTCATGACTCTTTTCTACTTACTCCAATGAAACTTTTGTCTACTGTTTTCAGTAGATCAATAGGTGTTTTGAAACATCTACTGTGTTCAGATTTTCAAAAAGATATCAATACAAAAAAATAATAAGGGGGTATGAAATTAATATTTACAGCCAAAATATTAAACTTAACATATTATACACTATACTGAATAAATTAATTTCACTTGCAGTTTCTCTACTGTACTGGTTTCAGTAGATCAATAGGTGTTTTGAAACATCTATGTTAAGATTTTTTAAATTTGAATTACAATTTGTGTGCCTGAAAACTTAGGGTATTTTACACCCGTGACGCTATATACGGGGTCCAGCACCTTATCATGACAAGAATAAAAGCGTGTCTGAAAACTAAAATATCCTTACCTGGGTTAAAAGCTGAGCCTGTAAAGCGACAGACAGTCAGCACAAACAAGGACAACACACACGCAGTCCTACAAAGATTATACTAACAGTAGGTCCAGTCACCAGAGCCTCGTTAGTCTGCAAAATGCAGTTCAGGGTGTACTACATGGGAGTGATGTTGGTTTAAATTTTAAATAGATATAAAAACAAATTGTTAGTGAGGAGGAATACAAAGTTATATTTACAGCTAACATGCTGAGCTAAACACTCTACAAGGGTGTAAGGGATGACCTTCCACGAAGTATGTACACCCAATTATTGCTTCCACGTAGTACACCCTGGACTTCAGTTTGCAGACGAACGAGGTTCTGGCGACTGGCACCATGGCCAGTATAATTTTCTGTGTTGTCCTGTGTTTGGTCCTTGTGGGTGCTGAGTGCCTCTATACAGTCTCAGCTTTTAACCGAATTCAGAATATTTTAATATTTTAGTTACAACACGACGTTACAGTTATGTTATTTTAGTTCTGGTAAGGGGCTGGACCCCGTATAAAGTGACAGGTGCAAAATAGCCTAAGTGCTGACGCACCCAAAATTTTGGATTCAAATTCAAACACACTACATGCAATATTACATGTAGTACTGAAGGGAATATTTCACTTCTAGTTCCTCAACTGCAATTACACATTAGGCCTACTGAAAGTGTTCAGTAGGAAATCATTGATTTTGAGTAGATTTCCGAGATACACAGTAGAGTACTACAATTGATAACAGTCGATTCTGTCTACTGTAAACAGTAGAAATTACGTAGGTTTATAACGACGATGAGAATGAAACAGAGGTAAAAACAATGATAATGAAATGCAGATGCGACCTGGAGCAAACAGGAACGTAGAATGTCTGGCAGCGAGACGCAAGAGTTGATCAAGCGATTGTAACGTCAAATTTAGCTTAGAGCTCATAATTGATATTTCTACATGAGCTCAACATACAAGTTACATACAATGAGAGAATTGAATTGAGTTTACATCTCACGTGATATGAGTCGAAACTATTGTTGCACATTGAACTGTGAAGTGAATCAATATTCAATTCGATTAACTAGTGAATGGTTTTACGCTGAGATTTTGTAACGAGATGTGCCAAATGGCTGACAGTATAATAACTTATGGACACATTGATTTAATATATTTGAACAATCTTATAACGTGCGATTTTGCATGAAATTTTATTACTTGAATCTACATCACTTCATTGCAAAGGCTACAAGGCATTTTATGGGTTGTAAAATTCTGTGTTCGATTCACCGTTCGGTTAACTCTGCGATTTTTATTTCTTATTAAACCGAAAAATTATTTATTGCATTTTACTTATTACGAAAATTCGTATATTATTTGTAGGGACATTGAATTTTCGCGATGCGCGAAATAGCGAAATGTGAAAAAAATATGCAATTATGAACATTCTGCACGTAACTACACCCCTAATGATGAAATATGCATGAGTTTTATTCGCGAAGTAATGCGAAATGTGTGCTTTTCCACGAAATGAACGCTTTTTCGCGAAATAACCGTGAAATATCATCAAATTAAGTAGAAAACACGCAAAAACCGGCAATCGAGGTTGTGCGCGCAAACTGTCGATTTGTAATGAAACGTTTGCCTAAAGTTTCCTACCACTTGCAGCTGAAGAACGTTTTATCTTCGATCACATCAGTAAGGCGCTGGATATTGGGAATTCCCATGCACATAATCTCAGTTCGAAAACTTCGCTCCCTGTCAAGCTACATTCCTTTCTTCCCCCGAATGTCTACTTAACTTCCAGTTTGATTGAACTTGCTAGCTGTAGCAGCGATAATATTAGTCTGTTCTCGCACATCAAGGGAAACAATGGTGTCATTTGTGTTCAGTCATGAATGAATTTTGTTTATCATCATGTGATTTTCAACATGTGTTTGTGTATGTTAAGTAGTGATTATTTTATTTGTTGGACATCAAGGATATCCTTTAAATACATACAATGAATAAATCACTTGAGATATGCAATTTAGAAATGAAGTGATTTTCTGTTGATGTTTTCTTTTTGGTTGGACAGCTAAGTACTTGTGTATGTGTACAGTATATAAAAATGAAGTAGTTTATCAATTGGCCGAGTCTGCTGCCACGCACGTGTCAGCAGTAAGAATAAGCATCAAATTTGCTGCTGCCACGTAATTTGTCTGCTAAGAGGATGTTACAAATCTTAAGAACAGATTAAGACGAGAGAAATGCAAGTTTATGATTAGTGGTAATGAATGTACAGGTAATTTAGAACCTTTTTCTTTAGAAAGCATTTAGCGATATTATTTTAATGCTAATAGAACTTAACCTAACTACGAGAGCATATAGGTTTATTATTAGAATAATGCTGAGGGACCTAATCTTAAAACATTTTTGTGAAAGTAAACGCTACAACTTTACAATATGTGTTACAGACGTAATTGCATACATAGCATGATGAAATCACGATAAAACAAAGACCGAGTCTACTGCCACGCGCATCTTTTTTGAGGTTCCAGCAGAAAAAGAACGTGGCAGCAGACACTGCCTTATCAATTTATGGCTCTTTTGCATGTTGTTTCCTCTCATAATGAAAAGTGTGTGCCATTTTTTTTCCACCGCTGGTATATACCGCTGATCTAACGTTTTATTTACCGCTCTCCTCAGTTTTTATTTACCATAAATTTGTCTCCCTAAATATTTAATTATTACTAGGATTTGCATAATAATGATCCATGTGCCATATTCGAAGAAATGTCATGTACAGCGAAAGTTATACATTTTTATTTTAGGAAAAATTATCAAGAAACAAAACAAATAAATACTATTGACATCCTTTTGTGAATAGTATTTATTTTACATTATTTTTTGTTCACCATGCATAGTTGTATTCTTGTAAAAAGCATGAAAAACAATATATTCTCTACATTTCGCAAAGCAAATAATATACGAATTTTCGTAATAAGTAAAATGCAATAAATAATTTTTCGCTTTAATAAGATATAAAAATCGCAGAGTTAACCGAACGGTGAATCGAACACAGAATTTTACAACCCATAAAATGCCTTGTAGCCTTTGCAATGAAGTGATGTAGATTCAAGTAATAAAATTTCATGCAAAATCGCACGTTATAAGATTGTTCAAATATATTAAATCAGTGTGTCCATAAGTTATTATACTGTCAGCCATTTGGCACATCTCGTTACAAAATCTCAGCGTAAAACCATTCACTAGTTAATCGAATTGAATATTGATTCACTTCACAGTTCAATGTGCAACAATAGTTTCGACTCATATCACGTGAGATGTAAACTCAATTCAATTCTCTCATTGTATGTAACTTGTATGTTGAGCTCATCTAGAAATATCAATTATGAGCTCTATGCTAAATTTGACGCTACAATCGCTTGATCAACTCTTGCGTCTCGCTGCCAGACATTCTACGTTCCTGTTTGCTCCAGGTCGCATCTGCATTTCATTATCATTGTTTTTACCTCTGTTTCATTCTCATCGTCGTTATAAACCTACGTAATTTGTACTGTTTACAGTAGACAGAATCGACTGTTATCAATTGTAGTACTCTACTGTGTCTCTCGGAAATCTACTCGAAATCAATGATTTCCTACTGAACACTTTCAGTAGGCCTAATGTGTAATTACAGTTGAGGAACTACAAGTGAAATATTCTCTTCAGTACTACATGTAATATTGCATGTAGTGTGTTTGAATTTGAATTCAAAATTTTGGGTGCGTCAGCACTTAGGCTATTTTGCACCTGTCACTTTATACAGGGTCCAGCCCCTTACCAGAACTAAAATAACATAACTGTAACGTCGTGTTGTAACTAAAATATTAAAATATTCTGAATTCGGTTAAAAGCTGAGGCTGTAAAGAGGCACTCAGCACCCACAAGGACCAAACACAGGACAACACAGAAAATTATACTGGCCATGGTGCCAGTCGCCAGAACCTCGTTCGTCTGCAAACTGAAGTCCAGGGTGTACTACGTGGAAGCAATAATTGGGTGTACATACTTCGTGGAAGGTCATCCCTTACACCCTTGTAGAGTGTTTAGCTCAGCATGTTAGCTGTAAATATAACTTTTTATTCCTCCTCACTAACAATTTGTTTTTATATCTATTTAAAATTTAAACCAACCTCACTTCCATGTAGTACACCCTGAACTGCATTTTGCAGACTAACGAGGCTCTGGTGACTGGACCTACTGTTAGTATAATCTTTGTAGGACTGCGTGTGTGTTGTCCTTGTTTGTGTTGATTGTCTGTTGCTTTACAGGCTCAGCTTTTAACCCAGGTAAGGATATTTTAGTTTTCAGACAAGCTTTTATTTTTGTCATGATAAGGGGCTGGACCCCGTATAGCGTGACGGGTGTAAAATACCCTAAGTTTTCAGGCACACAAATTGTAATTCAAATTTAAAAAATCTTAACATAGATGTTTCAAAACACCTATTGATCTACTGAAACCAGTACAGTAGAGAAACTGCAAGTGAAATTAATTTATTCAGTATAGTGTATAATATGTTAAGTTTAATATTTTGGCTGTAAATATTAATTTCATACTCCCTTATTATTTTTTTGTATTGATATCTTTTTGAAAATCTGAACACAGTAGATGTTTCAAAACACCTATTGATCTACTGAAAACAGTAGACAAAAGTTTCATTGGAGTAAGTAGAAAAGAGTCATGAAATAATACCCAAAGAAGTCAACCATTATGAATTAATGTTACATACTTTTTTTATTTCACTTTCTAAAACCTAGGAGCTCGAAATAATACATGGCATGCGATTTACTAGACAGTCTGCTTTTCCGTGATTGATTCGTCGTGCCCAGTCGGGGATTACTACCGTTCAAGGTAAAAGGGGAAAGGGGAAGAAATACGCCACAGTACCATGACGTATGAAATAACATGTTCACAGGCATCCAATACAACTGATAAGGGTTCACCTGACCTTGGAAGTGTGGGAAACACGTTTCACGCTGGTTTCCAGAATGCTGTGGCTAAATCTGGAACTAACGATGGAATAAGAAATAGTTTGTAACATTTAACAATGACATTTCGCATTTACAAAATATGAGATATGTAGACTTTGATTTATTTATTATAGTAGACGGTAGAGAATTACTTACCACGAAAGTCAAGTTCTAAATTGCAGACATCAAAATCTACTCCAGGTTGTAAAATACATTTGTGATAGACAGCAGATAGGTTAATAAGGTTTACAAGATTGCTAACGACTCTTAAGACAAACGTTCAACGAAGGTTATTGAGTGAGAAATTGGGAAATTGTTAAAAATAGCGGCCTAGTTGAGTGAAGATCGAAGGTTCGAATCTCTTATAGAACCGGCTACTTTTTGACACTAATTTTTGGTGCGTAATATATTTAATGTATTGTCGAGATTTATAAGAAACAAAATATGAAAACTCTCCTCCTCCGTAACGGTGCGGTCTAAGACTCTGTGCTTTGGACTCCGACTGCAGCGGGACGGCATGGATTCGAGTCGTCCTGGGTTCTCGGCCTGTTATCTGTATAGGACCGGTGGCAACCCACCATCTTGAGGAAATTGGGGCGCTACGTGTGACTGGTGTAACCTGGTTTCAGATATTTTCTATAATGGCTGAGGGTTCGACGTGCTGACCAACGTCACATCGTTGCCAGTTGAAGATAACTCTAGGTAGGATTGTGGAAGGGAGACTGACAGTCGGGAGATAGCCCATGGCCCTTCGAGGTTTTAAATTATGGAAACTATTCCTTCCGTAAATCTAATTTCTCGTCATTGTCACGTGAGATTTCTTTTCAGTATGACTCCTGCAATACTAATTAGTTCCTAAGAGAGACAATGAGATGCACAGAGAGATATTAAATTATGAGTTCACTGTTTAAAAAAAAAGCGTTAACACATTTTTATATTCACATACCTCTTTACAAATTCCTGAGCACGTCACTACAAATGAACCAATCTAGTGCACACTAGAGCCTTGGCTTATCGATACCTATGGGGTATTCTACAATTACAGTCAAACCACAACCTCAATTCTCGAAGCTGTAGCCTCTCCATCTAAAACGATTGCGTCGTAAATATAGTAGATTTTGCTTAAATGCTTGGTGACATTCATACCACCTTTATTTCATTTGCTACAAAGGAGCGTTTGGGTGCGTTGTTTATAAAGAGGCGGGTGGGGATTATATTTCTAATGCATATTGAACGAATTGGTCTTAATTCATAATCATGCCGTAAGAAGGAGCGAACTCGTGTGGTAGTGGTTATCGCACTGGGTTGTCACTCTAATGGTCGTAGGTTCAAATCCTCACGGTGGCAAAAACTTTTCGTAAGCTTTATTCGTTCCCATTGTTACTATTTGAATTAGTCTTCTTTGAAACTATCAAAGAAAGATTATACAATTAACTCTCTCTCTCTTTCAAAATGGTAATATGAGTACAGGTTTCTTATTATAAGAATTGGACATTTTAGTGGTCTCAACGCATCTAAAATCCAAAATACTAGATCGACGTTATTTTCTACTGAATTCTAAATCCACGTTATACACAGATAGGCAAATGTGGCCTGGACCTACAGTTTAAAGTGAGATACGAACCACTATGTGTCTCCACTTGTTATCCTGCACTGACCGTAAAACAAACAGCTCCCCGCCCCCATTTTTAAAACAAATTTACATTAAATATGGTATTTATAAAATAATCATCATTGATTTGATTGTTTTTATTAGTGAACGTCAAATAAAACATTTTCCACAATCACCTCTTCGTCCTATCTCTCCCAATATCTTTCTGTCCCTCTCTTTTCCCCCTTCCCCAACCCCCACACACATGTATCAAAATAAATATTTTCTTAGGTTTGTATGTGTATAAATATAACATTAAATACCCCCAAAAATACTATTTATTTTCTACTTTCCGTCACCCCTCTCCCACTCCCACAACCCCTCATTATTATTGGCGTTCGCCAGACCAAGTGGTAATGTATCGACGTCTTGTAGTCAGTGTGTCCTTTTCCGAGCTCCAGTCAGGTCGCATAATGTTTCAGATTCCAATTTAAATGTATCTCGAGTCGTGATTAGCCTATGTGTGCAAAAAGTGATGTTAAATCGAACTCTTGACCTCAATAATACAAGTTGTGTATTTTCTTTCAGCTGTGGTTCCCTCTTTTCGCGAGAAATAAAGACTTAACCTAATCATTAACTCAACAAATAAAAATGCATCTCTAAATTAATTAATGAAAACTGTTATTACACCCAAACCACTATTTTATCGTAAATGTAAATGAAATGTCATCTCACGTAGTGAAAACAATTTGAAAATTGTTCTAATGAGTGATATATGATTGTCAAACACATACATGAATACATTATATTAAGATCCTGAACTATAATTGGGACAATTTAATACTAATTTGAAACGATTAGAGGCAATTAAAACGACAAAGTAAACTTTTGCTCAATCTTTCTGCCGATTCGCATTATTGAAACAATATTTAACCAATGGGGACGTTATGTCATATTTGGAAATGCTGCATTGGTTGAACTTCCTGTGGACAAGACCGTGAGTCACGCCTCCTGCTCCTCCGAATCGAACTTCACTCTGATTGGAGGATCGTATATTTCACAACACTTCCTTGTTTCAGAGCTACCAACATAATTTCGTAAGACGTTGGACTTAGAAAAAATCCATGCGACAGATTTTTTGAACATGACTGTACCATCCGCGTTCGGCGCGTGTAGTCTTCTTGGATATAGACTGGTGTATTCTTGGCTCTATAACTGTTCAATAAAATTTCTTCCCTCCTTTTATAAAATGCCAATTTTACAATTATTGGCCGGGTCCGTCCGTTTGGCCTGCCGTGACGATGCGCTCTGTCAATGTCGAAATCATCAGTATCGATTCCCATTTCCGTTGATAAAAACTCCCTTACCAAGTCTTCTGTTCTGGCCCATGTCTCCTCACGTTCCTCCCTTATGTTGTAGAAAACGAGGTTATTTCTTATTGATTGACTTTCCAATCTATCTATAGCGTCCTCGTTCATTAGCACTTGTTGCTTAAGCCTGTCATTTTCTTGTCTCGTGTCATTCAGTTCCTTTGTGAGTTTGGATATTTCACCCTTCAACATGGCCGTGTCTTTGGTCACTGAGTTAAGTTTTTCGTCCATGGAGTCAAGTTTTGCCATGACGTCCTCGATGGTGCAGGGGCCAGGATTCTCTTCCAAGCCACTCAACACTAATAACACCAGAGTAATCATGGCCACAAAAAGCAAACGCACTTCTTTAGCGGGGAGCTGCCCTCTCGCTTGCCCCGATTGGGGCCTCCATCTCCCGCTCCAAGCGCCTATAGCCAGGCGCCACTGCACAACACTGTTTCCCATCCCGTTACACTTCACTGCACTCAGGAGCTGCGCGCAAACACGTCCGTTCAACTCAGACTCAGACACCTGAAGTAGACTTTATGTTCAGCAAGTTTTGGAAATCTTGGTAATTGCGTTGGTCACGATCGTCGAATACAGTTAAACATCTTGGACAAACTTCGATGTGTGCTTCAAGCTTGGTTGTTTGGCTTCTGACCAAGCGGGAGAGTGAACGAATTAGCGTGTAATGATGAACATCATCGTCAGCAATGGGAAGGAGATTGATTTCCATGGCTTCGTCATCAACAATATTAGTTATCCTAACAGTCAATAGTAGTAGTCAATATGTACCTTTGACAACAATTTTGATTTCTTGACCCCACGACCGCCAAAACCTCAAAAACTCATTTTCTCTCCACGTTCCACGCCTCATTTATTGCGCTGGCGATGTTTCACGGCGCAAAAAAAGCCGTGATGAGTGAAAGATGAGCTCTCATCCTCTCATCCTCTCATCCTCTCATCCTCCCATCCTCTCATCCTTGAAGGATGAATGCATCTTATTGTAATTTTCCAAGTCCCGGTCAAATGTTTGTATATCGCGACCTTTGTAAACCTCTCTCTTTCGGGAACGATGTGCCACACACACGCACACACACGCGCGCGTGTGTATCACTTTCTCCCCACGTTCCGCGCCTTATTTATTGCGCTGACGATGTTTCACGGCGCAGAAAAGCAGTGATGAGTGAAAGATGCACTCTCATCTTCTCATCCCCTCATCTTCTCATCCTCTCATCCTCTCATCCTCTCATTTTCTCATCCTCTCATCCTCTCATTCTCTCATTCTCTCATCCTCTCATCCTCTCATCCTCTCATTCTTTGAAGGATGAATGCACCTTATCGTAATTTTCCAACCCCGGGGCACCAAAAATGTTTATATATCGTGACCTTTGTAAACCTCTCTCGGGGAACGATGTGCCACACGCGCGCGCCTGCCTCTTATTATTTCCGTATTGTGACACAAACAAACAAATAATAATTGTTGTTTTTTAGGATTCCTGGCCCCTATAACCTCGCCAGGGTGCGTGGTGCCCAACCAAAAAAAGTAAAAGGTTTTCTAACGGCTGCGGTTCTAAATAACCACACCTCTGTAGAGTTTCACGTGTTTTTTTTGTTTCTCAAACTTCCATGAAACTCTACAGAGGACCTCCGTAATGCATGCAACGTGTGCTAACGACTCTAGTGTTATTTTGATGTTGTAAAATTTTTGGATATAGAGTTTTATTGTGAGATATAGATAAAAATAATTATGTTTATTATAATATTTTCTTGATGAATGTGGAGAATATATGTGTGTGTTACAAATAAGGTTGCATGCTTTTCTTTTCTAGTGTGTGTGTATGTGTTTTTGATGTTTCGACAGCATCTGAAACGATAAAAAAAGAAAGAATTTTATTGTTAATTTTCTTGTGTAAAAACAACAACAAATTTTTTTGTGCAAATTTTCTGATTTGACTCTCGTGCTATAGTGCAAAAAAGATATTGTAACTGATAACTAATGAAATTGATATTTGTAACTGATCTGAACTAGTGAAATTCGTATTGTGCTATTGTAACTGATTGTGCTAGTACAAAAAATTTCTTATTTGTGCAAGAAAAGATGTTAAAAAACTTGTTAAAACTGCTCTGTGACCCTCTCGTTCTTCACGTCGTAGGCGAAGGACTTCTCTGCAATCAGGATGACACTGCATAGGGTATCCTCGGGCAAGGCATCGTGGAACTCGCAGACGACCTTGATGTTGGTTCGATCGTTGACCACCACCTGCTTTCTCTTAGATGTGTTGATGACGGTCATGGGTCTCCGTGCTTTGAATTCGCTGGGCGTGTAGTACATGTCCACGCTTCCCTCGGTCACGCGTTTGTAAGCCGAGAACGCTTCGTAAAGTTTGAGGTAATCGTTTTTTGTCATGTCGAGGTTGTAATTCTCGCGCGGGAACACTTCGTTGCGTCCATTCTTGAGATAAATGTTCTTGATCTTGCAGTCGTCGAACTTGCTGGAATCTTTTTCCTGATTCTTGTCCCTCCCGGTCTGAAAGAGCACCACGACGAAATCTGGCATATCGAACTGTATGTTGTTGAACTGCGTCGTCACGTCGAATTCCATGTGACTTCCCGATGCCACCTTCTGTACGCACTGGTAACCGTGAAAGTGAATCGGCACCTGCGGACTTTTCAAGATCTCCGCTTTGTACTTGAGGGCGTAATTCGTTTCGTATTCCACCACCGGCATTCTCAATTCCATGCTCCGGATGACGCATTTTGCTGCTTCGGGTAAAGTGTTGGCTATCGGCGTGGTGCCGTCCGGACCCAAAGTAGCGTATCGCATCAGTGCGTTGTTGTCGTTGGCCGCTCTTCGAAACGTGATCCTCAGTCCTCCCTTCCACATGATCTCCTTGTAGTCCGAGAAGAAACCAGGCAGCAGACGCATGGGAAAGAGCACCGTGTGACTTCTCGTCGATATTTTGGTCCCGGCTTCGAATCCCCCGGCCTGGTAGTACGCTGCGTCCGTTTTGGATAATTTCAACGTACCCACTGCCGTCGACGTGATGCCTGGATAGTCTATTCTATCGATGACGGTGTTGTGTTTCCTCACCTCCACCTGCGAGAACAGGTGAGGCACGAAGTTGTCCACGAGTATCAAGTTTGCTGCTGCGGGAAACGCGTCTCCGCTTTCCTTCTTCACCACGTCGAATTGAAGGTAGAGGTCCGCTCTGTGAGGATGAATGAACCCGTCGCCTACGTCCACGTCGTATTCGATCTCCCTGTTCGCTTCGTTCAGATTTTCGAACGTGCGACGGTTGGGAGGGAAAGATTGCAATTCGTAACTTTCGAATTGCTCCATTTTACATGTATGGTTATTTATTATATGTTGATCTCCACGATGGCCGTCGTAGTGGCACCTGCGAAATCCACCACGTCTCCTTTCTCGTTCGTCACCACCAACTCTATGTCGTCTATGCGGTTGCGACATACTGGAAAATAGATCGGCGAAGAGGGCGTGTAGATGATCGGTTCCATGAACTCGGAACTTGGTTTGAAAGTGGCTATGATTCCCGTCTGCTTGTGACTTCCTAATAATCCGTCCGAAGATTTCGTGATCTTGCCTTCCGCCACGTTGCAGTGTACGTTCAGAGTCTCTATGGCCAAGAATTTAGGAATGTTGGTTGCTACGTGCTTGATGCCAGCTTCGAGTTTTGGGTGGTTGTTCTCGAAACCTAAAAGTTCTCCCATGGTGCCCAGGTCCACGGTCTCCGTCGCGGATAGGATTTCCACTCTGTGCGTGACCGAATTTTGAGAAAGGTACGTGCCTTTGGGTAATTGAGCTTGCAAAGTGGAAAGATTGTATTGTCCTGGCGTGACGACGATGTGTTCGCTTCCGACGCTAATTTTGTTGTTGTGCTGCGTGACGTTAGGTATGAGGTACATGCTGTAGAATGCACGCAGAGCCACGGATGTAGGATAGGCGATGTCGTCGTGCAGCGTGAGTTTCAAGATTGAAGATTCGCTCGTGAGATGGAACACGCCCATCCTAGTGATGCTGTTTGAGGTTCCACAATGCTTTCTGGAAATCCTTGATCGTAGGGTTATTTATTTTAGAGAGAAACGCGAGCACGGAGAGGCAGAGATGGCCGCAGTTCACGTCTCCGAAATTTTGAATGCGTTCGTCGTTGTAGTATATAGAGGTTTTGTTCGTTTTCAGATAATGAATTAAATTTGTAGGTGGAACACCTCCGAAAGAATCGAAAACGAATGCTTTATCATTGTCGTTTTTGTGGTAACATATCCAATGCGTGCCTGGATTTTCTTGACCGTCCAAGTTGACTACTCCGCATTCTCTTCTTTTAACGCTTGAAGGTAACGAGTCGGACATGAAAACTCCTCTGAAGTGTTTGATTTGTAACGGTTCGATCAGAGATTCAATGTCTCGGTTGGTGAGTGCTGTTGTTTCTTTTTTTTAAACTTCTTCATCACGCCCTTCCCCCCTTTCTTCTCCATGGCCAGGTTGTGACGTTTCTGTTCTTCCAATTCCGCCTTGTTCTTCTTCGAGTCGATGACGGTTTTCGCGATGGCGGCACTTCCGCCAGCCAAACTTCCAACGGCCCCCAATGCTGCTAGGATGGCCGGGATGCTGAATATGAAACCTCCGATCTTTTGCTGTTTCCGCGAACGCTGCAAGCGTCTCAATTGAGGTGTGCTGAGAAGTAATTTCATTCCGTGTCCTTTGCTCAAGCAAGAACGTTTCTTCTCGCGTTGTTTCTTGGTGAGTAACCCATCGAGGGCACCTAGATTTTTAAGATTGGAGTATGGTATCTGGTACACGACACCCTTGGGCTTCATGTTGATGCTCTATGTGTTATTTTCACGGTATGTTATTTATATATATATTCTGAGATTTTTTCTTGTGTAGTTTTTTTTTTACGGTATGTTATTTATATATAAATGTTCTGAGATTTTTTTCAAGGCCTCGCAGTCGTTACACAAATTCTATTACGTGCTTCGTTTTCTTGCCAAGAAGTTCCTTTGTCCCCTTGTACACGATTCGAGTTTTGTTCTCGATTAAAATAGATAGCTTCTCGTCGGATAACATGTTAGCGTATCGATCTGGTAAAAATAGACTGTATTGTGCGTTGAGCAACAGGCGTACCTTGGGACCATACTGGGTAGAAACGATTGAACCGGAAGTTATCGTGTAAGGTTTGTCGACTTCCAATTCCCGAATTTTTACATACTCGACTGACAAATTTAGCATTTGTTTTAATGCTTGGAGATCACTCATTTTTTCAGTTGTCATATCAAAAAAAAATTTCAGAGTGTTAGAGAGAAATTTAATTGTTTTTTCACGATGTGTGTTATTTATATATACCGAAGATTATTTTTTTCACGATGTGTGTTATTTATATATCAAGTTTTTTTTTTTGACACGTATATATATTATTATTATTTTAACAGAGGAAGAAAGTCCGTGCTTCGGAAAACGCGATGATGTGCGTAATGATATCTTCCGTCTCCTGCTTAGACTTGCACCAATCTACTGTGTACCGTCTTCTTCCCTGCCTTGCCTCGTGCAATTCATCTAACCTATCGTTTAATTTTTCCCTGCAGCCAAAAGCAGAATGTTGAGATCACCGCACCTCAGGCCGCTGATCTCCCGAAGATGGTCCTTGAGAACTATTTCGCATCCCATGTGAAATGCCGGCGTCGTTTTAGCTATGATCACAAGTTTATTAACATCTCCGTTAACTACCTTTTTGAATATTTTAGATAGTAGTTCGTGTGGCAAATCAGTTATGCAAGCCATGTTGTTTTTTTTACTGTATGTTATTTATATACCCCATCCCAATTTTTGTTTTGTGTTCATGGCGATGGTGGTACCCAGTGCGGCGACCCGTTCACCCAGCGATGCGTCTCTGCTCACGAACCTTTCGAAAGCTGCGTGCTCTAACTTTCTGTCTGCTTCGTGACGTGCATCCAGATCCGTCTGCGTGGTGTTGTAAGCGATGTCGTGATCTTTGCATGCGGCGTCCAACGGATTCACACCCTTGTCTCCTCTCTCCAATCTTTTCTCGAGTTTGGTACCCGGTCCGCAGTACTGGTAGCCAGGTAAATGCATCTCGAAAGGTAACTTGTTGATGATGTCGTTCACGAGTCCTTTTCCTTCGGCCACGTTCCAGAATCTCGGAGGTAGCGTGTTGATGATTTTGATCAGGTAACCTATGCCCTTGTCGTCGTTCACGATGAAGTTGGAAAGTTTCGTGCTGATCATGTCCACGATGCCAACCTTCTCGTTGTAGAAATTACGGTTGCCTGCATTCTCTTCGCCGGCTATCACCAACAATCGGTCCACGAGCTTCCTCACGTCGTCCACCCAAACGAATTCTTTGGGTAACGTGTTGTAGCGTTTGACGCCGCTGCCTGTTTTGACCTGGTTCCAAATCGGTTTGATGAGATTCCTGTAATTCCTTAACTTTAATGTCGTTGCCTTCGAAGGTCACCTTCGATTTCCCAATCTTCCACACCACACCACCGCCTTCGTTGGTTTCCATGCTAGGATACAAACCGAACACTTCATCCTTGTCGAATTTCCCCGTACTCAGGTAGTCTCGTGCCAAAGGTCCCAACTCGATCTTATCCGAAGACGACGTGCTACCAATGGCTCGACGTCGTGCCGGTGCATCCTTCAGTTCGAACGGTGTCGAAGGAATGCTCGAAATGGGCGTGGGTACAGCGTAACTTTTAGCTGCGAGCGGTACGAGTTCGTTGATCAAATTTTTATTTTGTTCCGTGACACTTTTAATTTCTTTACCTAGACCGCTGATGGCATCGATCACAGGTTGATCCTGACGTTTCTTCTCTTCGTAGAATCCGCGATTCTCGGATTTCCAACCTTTGAAGCGTTTCGCGAGGTAATTGCGGAATTGAGATTTTCCTCTTCGATTTTTCGTTTCGTCATGACGTTTATTTATATACGTCGTTTCTCACAACGTTGCAACGTTTAGAAAGTCGTTGATTTTGTTTCTGTATTTTCCGTCGTTGGGTTTCCTCGTCATGTCGATCGTCGCGAATCCGAAATCGTCACCGTTCCAGCAAGTAGAGCAGCAGCGTTCCGAAAATTGATTGTAGTTCATGTCTCCGCCTACGTAGTCATCGTACGCGTGCTTGAGGTTGGTGTGATCTTGACGAAACAAACATATGAAATTGGCGTTGTCGCGTACTAACTCTTTTGGAATTTTGGAAAACGTTTGAGCTAGGTAGAAACAATCCATTCCTTTGTGACGACCTTGCGTGAAAAAGTTGCGAATTTCATTTTGATTTTCCAGGATGGCGTCGTCGAACACGACGACTGAATTTTCACGACAATCGTCGAGTGGTTTTATTTCCGAAGCGAACGTTGCAATGTCCAGACCATCGTACACTTTCATCAGTTGCTGGTATTTGGATTGCTCCAAACTTTTCGAGAACAAGTACAGGTGCCTGTTCTTCCAATCTAACCAATTCGGTGCGAGGAGAAAATTGTCCACGAGCAGTGTCGTTTTCCCACACCCCGAAGGACCTACGATCAGACAGCGGATGCTGTCGGGAAGCAACTCGCCGTTCTTTTTTTTTTCTCGTTTGACTTTCCGGATCCGGTAGACGCTTCACCACGTTCCACGTACTCACAAGATCACTTCGTTCGCGTCGATCCAACTCTTTTCCGGAAGTCCCAGCCATTTGACAAACAGTTTGTCACCTTTCCTACGCAATACTTTCTCCATGAGGTACGTGTCGGGGTGTTTCGTTTTAGAGATTTCCTCTTCGTAAAATCTTCCTTTCAAAATCTCGCCGCTACTATCTTTTATTATATACGTGTGTCGGTTTCCGGGTAGAACTCGAACCACGGTAAAATGTTCTGTGCTCCAATTTTTTGTGAATCTCTTCTCGAAGGTGCGTTTGAATTTGCTGATCCTCACCTGGTCTCCAATTTTGTATTTAGCTTTTTTTGTCGTGGGTGTGTACTTTGGACAGTAAACTGCAGAAATTAAACGCTGCTCGTCGGACTTGGTAACGTCGGCTGGCTTCATGCCTATCGTTCTGTGTACCGTATCATTATAGGTGTCGACGAGTTCCGGCAGGATGTCGACCCATTTGTAATTTCCCCGAAGCGTGAATCGTTTCCACATGTGAGTTTTCAAGGTTCGATTGAATCTCTCCACGATGCTGGCTTTGATGTGACTGAAGGTCGAATAATGTTGAATGTCATGTTTTTGAATAAACTTTTGGAATACAGCGTTGTAAAATTCCTTCCCCTTGTCTGTTTGAAGAAACCGTGGTCGTCTGCCACCGCTTTCGCGAAAAATTGTCTTGAATGCTTCCGTGACGCATGTTCCCGTTTTCGCCTTCAAAGGTAGAGCCCATGCGAATTTCGAAAATGTGTCTATGACGGTGAGGAGGTACTTGTTGCTCTTGTTCAATTTATGTACGTTTTTCAAATTGCCGCTACTCATCTCCACGAGGTCACTTTGCCAGAGGTCGTCGATGCCCTTGGTTACCACAGCCAAACGTTCGTAGTTGCGGCGTGCAGGTTTATGCAATTCTTCGACGATGGCTTGCCTAGACATTTTTTTTAGAGATTACGTTTCAAGAGAAGCACAAGCGTGATGGGATTCAAAGAGGGTGGTACCTCGCTCGTGTTTTGAATGATCAGCTTATCGCCGGCACTCACGTCGAAAACGGTAAGATCTTCGACTTCGTGTATTTCATATATGTTGCGCGTTTCGTTCCAACGTGCCAGAGGAATGTTTCCTGCTTTCTGGACACGATTCGATATCAAAGTCATGGTAGGAACGCTAGCTTTTCTACCGTAAGACCAGTACGAAAATTCGTTTATCTGAATCGTGCCATCGAGGAGAAACTTGTAGTACGGATGATAAGGATGTAACATGTACAGTTTGTTACCTTCAACGAACGTGGAGATTCTCTGTTGATTGGGTACGCTGTTGATTTCGATGGCTTGCAGAGAATGCAGTTTAGCGAATTTAGTGTCGACGCCGAGCAGATTACTGTGAACGTGTCCGAGTTTATTTTCGATGGGCAGCAAATGCTCGACTATGGTATCCGTTACGGCAGACAACGACGGTTTGATTTTCACTTCCACGTTCAACTGCTTGTAGTTTTCGTTGAGTTCTTGTAACTTGGCACCGAAAGAAGCCAACGTCGATTCCTGCGTGGATTCCAGCACTCCGACTTGATCTCTGATGTTGACGACGATGTTCTGAAGGTTCTCGACTTGATTCAATTTCGAGCTCTTCTCAGTAAGATCGTTCACGATGCTTCGCATCTCTGTAAACTGCGTGTGAAGGTCGGCGACGCTCTGCGAAGTGGGCAGCGTCGACACCAGCGAACTAATTTCGTCTCGAATCTGTTCCACGTTCGCCGTTTCCGTTTCTAGTCGTTTCAGCATTCGAGATATGTTTCTTTTCAAAGCGTGCAATTCTTTGGAGGTGGGGAGATTGGCCACCCTACTCTCGAGATCGCTCAATGAACTTTTAATGTCGCTCGATTCGGATAGTGCCGTCACCGCCGTTTTCAATTTTTCCAAATCTTCGCTCGAAGGCACACTCGTCCGTAACGATTCCAAGTCACCCTGTATGTTGTCCAGTACGTGATGAAAATGAGCAAGATTGGATTCGACGTTTAAATTTTCTAAATATTCGATTTTATGCTGAACCGTGCTCAACGTGTCTTGTATGCTCGTCAGCGCGCTCGCTTCAGCGTGAATATTTTTAATTTCTTCGTTGATCAACTCCAGTGACGCCTGAAGCGTAGCGATGGTGGTTTGAATGTGTTCGAAATCTTGATACGCCTCCAATTGAATTTTTATGTTCGAGACGCTTTTACCGATGACCTGCAGTTCGTCCGACGATGGTAGGTTCGTCATGGTATCTTCCAAAGTCTGTAACTTGGATTTGATTTCTTCCAACGTGCCGGTGAATTCTTCTTGTAATTTGGAAACGACGACATGCAAGCGTTCTGCGTCTATATCGTTCACGACGGTTTGAAGTTCAGAGAAATTCTTTTCTATTGCGGAAGTTCGTTCTTCGATTTCGAGTTTCAATTTTTCCAAATCTTCATTTTTCGATTGAAATTGCTGTAATTTGGCCAAATCATTTTGAAGCGAATCCACGCTCAACTGTATATTTTGAACGTTGTCGTAAGAAGGTACGTCGACATAATTTTTTATCAGCGTCTTCAGTTCGGAATCGATTTTCAGAATGGGGTCGAGACATTGCGTTTGGAGCGTAGCGATTTCCGACTCTAAACTTTTGTTTAAGGTTTCCTGCAAAGCGATCAAATCGGTCCTCAACTTCTTAACTCGAATGTCCAACATGAGAATCTCTTCTGCGTGGTCTACACGCTTGGTGTTGCCGAAAATGTCGTTAGGCATTTTTGGTTAACGGTTATTTATAATAGGATAGACGATTCGTAATTCTACGAAGAGAGGAATAAGTTTGTCGTAATCTCCGAGGAGTTCCATGTAAAGATAATCTCCTGCAGACACATCGTACGTAATGTTAGAAAGCATCTTGTCGTGCTTGATTCGAAAAATGTTCTTGCCAGTAGAAATTTTGATTTCGCCTACGTTTTCCGGATTCACGGTGATCCGAAGTTTCCCGTCGATCGGAATTTCGTAGAAATGTAAATTGTTATCGAAGACGTAAAACATCTTGCCCACATCGTCGTCCAATTTCGTCCAAATACTGTTGAGGTGAACGATCAGTAGACCGTTGAGTTTGGATAACATGGAAGGTAAGAGGTTATTGGAATTTGGTGGTGCACTTTCCATGTTGATCTGTTTCCGGAAACCAAAAAGATTCATTGTCCTTGTTAGTTATTTAAATTTTCTATATGCTGTGCCCCTTTGTAGATCGAATAAAAAGAAGAGAAGATTTTATCTACGGCGATGCAATTCAAAAGACTCGAACGTGTAATTATGTTATTAGATCAGGATGAAGAAGAAAAAAATAAGAGTTGAATTTAATGAGGCCTCGTTTAGAGCGAGCTTAACGACATAATAACAACTTCCAACTTTTCATCCCCCGAGGGCTCCTCTTTTCCTCCATATGTTTTTGAAGAATGCCAAAAGACACAGCGGACATCATGGCTATGGGGTTACGGTTAACACACGTCACATTTATCGCTTCCATTACAGTGGCCCCACTCTCTCGTGTGGATTTGACAATCGAGAACACGTAACTTATTGTCTCTGGCATCCAATGCGACCTTGGTTACGCGCGTCGTGTACAGTTCGTGTAATTTATTCGCAATGCGATGATCCGTGCTGAGTTGTCTTTTACCTTGAAACAGGCATTCTTTGTAGTCTTTCATGCTAAATTTGCTGGTACTTATTTTTCCTACCCCTTTCGCTTTCTTGATCTCTTTTTCTTCTGCAATCTTGACGCAGTACATTTTGGCACGAAGCCCCGCAAATTCGCTGATGTAATTACCAGCCGTTTCATCTTTGAACTTTCCTATGGTCATTTTATTTTCTGTCGAATGCAAGTGATGGCCTGATGGTAAGTTGCTAAAATCAAAAAGATGCTTCATCGAACTCAGATCATGTTCGAGGCTTGGTGTTTGGATTAGAAAAATGAAGCTATGAGTATCAATGTAACATATTTGGATGTTATCTCCATAAAAAGGTTGAAACTGATCGTAGTACGATTGGTACATGTGCAATTTTGATAGTTCAAGGACGGTGGCACCTATGGCAATCGGCTTGTTGAGCATCACTTGCTTCTTGTTCTTCTCGACGAATACTAGATTCTCGTCGAAAATGGTGAAGTTTTTGAAGTAGGGAGACGCGACAATCTTCTCAAATTTCTTTTCGTCCGTGACCAACGTTGCGTCGATGTAATTACGCACGTTCTCCATCGTCTTGCCGTAGATGGCGTTATTGAACAGTTTGTACAGATCCTTGTCTGCAGGCGATGTCGATTGCGCTCTGCGTCGCGTGTTCTCGGCTATGTACGGTTCGAGCCACCTACTCTGTCGGAACTTCAATCCTCTATGTACTTTCTTCAGCTGCAAGCCGTGACTCACGTAAAATTGGAGGAGTCGGTAGTGCAGAACGTAATTCCGCTTGTTCTCCATGCTTGGTATTAGTTTTGGCTCCGATCCTCCAGGTGGCTTCTCTTTGGTGGGGGCCAGGGCCAATCCGCGATGTTTCTCGTGAAGCGTTTCGGGATAATCGAGATCCACTTCCAAGAAACAGCCCCATTCGTTATCTTCGCTCCAGTTGAGAAAATCCTCGCAGGAGAGTTCCTCTTCGGTCATCCACGCGTAGTCGCTGATGGGAAGACACTGGGACATGGAGTGGCCATACAAGTTGTTGACATCCCAGTAGACGATGTAGGTGTTGGTCTTCGATGCATCGTAACCAGGTGTATGAGGGTTATTTGCCTGGGCATGGCGTCGAGGACATTGGACGATGCCACCGCGTATCGCACTCTCCATGAAGGCATACTGTTCCTTCTCTGCGATGAGTCCCAGTTCCACGTTGGTGTATTTCATCATCGATTCCCAAGTCAATCCCGGCGTCGTGAAGAAATACGCAGGATCCAACTTGTAGATCGAGATGCATCTCTTGCGAAACGATTCGAAAATGTCCATGAGAAGAGTCACGTCCAATTTGAGATAGAGATCGTGATAATCACGAAAAGTTTGGCAATTGAAGGCTGTCCACACACTACGAGCGTGTTCGTAGTCCTCTTCGGAACAGACGTCCTCCGTGAGATGAGAATAAAATGCCTCCCGGGGTGGAAGTTCCGCCTCGTCAAATTTGTCGAAATCGTTGACGTACTCGTAGGGGTAGACGCCCTTGCGACGCAACAGATTCAAATTCTCATCTCTCCCCGAAAAACATTTTTGTTTGGTGGCCACAAGATCTTCGTCGCCAAGTTGAGCTGCAAGAGTAGCGAGGCTGGAGGACAGGAAATTGTAAGAGTCCAGGATTCTAACTTCCACACTTCCTCCTTCTTCGAGAGGGATCCACACTCTCACTGTAATATACTTCTCGCTCGTTCTCGGAATGATGCTGATTCGAGTTGTTATGTTGTAGAGCTCTTTGACGAACAGATACGTATCGTATTTTTCCGTGTAATGCAGAAACACGGCAACAAAATGCGACTCCTTAATTTTAAGATTGCACGAATTACAGATGGTGCTCAGGAATAATCCATTCTGGTGGTCGTGGTGTACGACCTTGTGATTTTCGGGGGTGAAAATCTGGTTACACTCCGCGCATCTTGTCGCCGTGTCATGTCTCCGCTGTTGTTCCGTCGTGAGAGCAGGTGGAGAAACGTAAGAGCCTTTCAGGCTGGGTGCAAGTTCTCTCGCGCATTCCGCTATCTTCTTAACAAAATGTTTTGCCGCATCGGGTCCGCAATTCAAGATGACATCATTTAATTTTTCTCCGTAGATGGAGAAACTGCAAGGCTCGTGGTGAAAAATTTGGATTGTGCTTGAGGTAGAGGGATCAGGGTTGCAAGAGGTCATGGGAACTTGGAAGCTTTCAAAGTCGGCATAAAAAACGACGGGATGGTGGAGAAGAGCCTGGTGTTTCTGAAATTTCATCTTGGTTCCGGGTTCCGGCATGACATCTTCGGGTTCTGCATTCACGGAACCAAAACACTTGTGCTGTTCTCTCATCTTCTTTCCCACGCGAAAAGTTCTCAAGCATCGATCGCAAATTTCGATCTTATCGTGATGCTTGCTGATCTGTCTTCCTACTAATCGTGAGAAATTCCGTATCAAACTGTAACGGCCATCTACAAGCAAGAGTCGAATTACATTATTCTGGCTTCTCGCAGGTCTTAACACACGAATGTTGTCGCAATCGTCAACCCCAAACACAAAAATATCGATATCTTCTTTTTTTTTCCTCTCTATAGTTTTTTAAAAATTGATCGATCTCATTCACGGGCACAGGATAGGAAATTCCTCGCATGACATTCTTGTATTTCCCCTCGTATCGTCTGTAATTGGACAGGCGTTGGGGGTTAACATTATTAGCTGGGTGTAATGCGGCGATGACAGACCATAGGAAACTCTTCTCATCATTACTTTGTATGTTTAACACTGCATTTTGCTTTTTTTTTTGCTTGTTTTTTTGAGCGCTACGTAAGGGTTTGAAATTGCACACTCGAAGCTGTAACGTGTGGCTGCGACCGCAAAGGGTCCATCCACTTCCTCTACCTTCAAACTCTTCTTGTTTTTGTGTCAGGTGCTCAAATAGCCGTGTCACTATCTCGTCCAGATCCTTGTGATTGCCCTCATGCAAGTCTTCACACCCTACGTAAAAGCTGAAAGTGCTTGTCTTGGATGAGACAACTTTCTCATACATGAGGGTCAAGACGAGATGAATTTTAATTGAAACATTGACGAGGCAATCACGTAATTGATCAACTACCAGAGATTTCACATTGTCGAGGAAGGTGCTCGAGTCACATTTTTCGTCACCTCCAGATTTATACGTCATGATGCGTGCACTTTTATTCAAAGCACCGCCTTCATGCGCATCAATGCGAGATTTCTTTGCCGGGGGGGGGGGACATCATGTTCAGGTAGACGACATTTTTTCAAATGCCTGGCTATATTGGGTTTAGAAATTAATTTTCCACAGTTACGACATGCCACTTTCCCGCAAAAACCGGAGGGACCTGGTTGCGGTTCCATTTTTTTTTCTGTTATTTATATATACAGAGAAAATTTTTTGGGGGGGGAGGGGGGTTGTGGTGGTGGTAGGGGAAAGCCCACTGAAACAGAAGGAAAAAAAATAGATCAAAAAAGCTGAAAAGTGCTAGATATTTTTTCCTTACACAAAAATGCATATATATATTAGACGCGAACAGTGTGTGCACTGTTGTAGGAGGTGTGTGTCAATTTTTATGACGCCTCTCAATATGTGCATGTGTGTGTGTCAGACGCAAAACAAAAGAAATATATATCGTGAAAACAAAATAAAACACACTTGAAAAAAAAACTTACCTTTCAAGAGAGATAGAGAGACTTCAAAAAACTTGTAGCTCACTAAAACTTCCACGATGATATATGTATACTGTCAGACAAACAATTAAGAATACTGAACTGCCACAATTGACGTTCACCTTTCAAGAAAGATAGAGAGACTTCAAAATAAAACTTGTAGCTCACTAAAACTTCCACGATGATATATATATGTATACTATCAGACAAACAATTAAGAATACTGAACTGCCACGATTGAGGTTCACTATGATAATGATGTACAAAAAGAGAAACTGGTGTGTTATATAGGAACGGGGAGTTTGTTGCCGTTTGTGGTTGCCGAGGGTGGAGTCGTCCACTGCGGAAGCGGATGGCAATAAACACCGTTGACAGTTCCACCTTATGCGTGTTTGTCATGGTATTCAATCATTTTTCCTCAACCAGATTCACTTCGGGCGAAAGCAGATGCGAGATGATTAGGTTCGGGGAGTTTGTTGCCGTTTGTGGTTGCCGAGGGTGGAGTCGTCCACTGCGGAAGCGGATGGCAATAAACACCGTTGACAGTTCCACCTTATGCGTTTTTGTCATGGTATTCAATCATTTTTCCTCAACCAGATTCACTTCGGGCGGAAGCAGATGCGAGATGATTAGGTTCGGGGAGTTTGTTGTCGTTTGTGGCTGCCGAGGGTGGAGTCGTCCACTGCGGAAGCGGATGGCAATAAACGCCGTTGAGGTTTCGTATAGGATTATCGATTTATGTTTCATGGAATAATCTACGTAAGATTCCAGCATTGAGAACAAACAACGTTGATTGAATTTTTGGCAGCATTTGCAATACAAATCCAAACTCGTGACGATTTTCGCCCCCACGCACCCTGGCGAGGTTATAGGGGCCAGGAATCCTAAAAAACAACAATTATTATTTGTTTGTTTGTGTCACAATACGGAAATAATAAGAGGCATGCGCGCGCGTGTGGCACATCCTTCCCCGAGAGAGGTTTACAAAGGTCACGATATATAAACATTTTTGGTCCCCCGGGGTTGGAAAATTACGATAAGGTGCATTCATCCTTCAAAGAATGAGAGGATGAGAGGATGAGAGGATGAGAGAATGAGAGAGTGAGAAGATGAGAGAATGAGAGGATGGGAAGATGAGAGGATGAGAAGATGAGGAGATGAGAAGATGAGAGTGCATCTTTCACTCATCACTGCTTTTCTGCGCCGTGAAACATCGTCAGTGCAATAAATAAGGCGCGGAACGTGGGGAGAAAGTAATACACACGCGCGCGTGTGTGTGTGCGTGTGTGTGGCACATCGTTCCCGAAAGAGAGAGGTTTACAAAGGTCACGATATACAAACATTTGACCGGGACTTGGAAAATTACAATAAGATGCATTCATCCTTCAAGGATGAGAGGATGAGAGGATGAGAGGATGAGAGGATGAGAGTTCATCTTTCACTCATCACGGCTTTTTTTGCGCCGTGAAACATCGTCAGCGCAATAAATGAGGTGTGGAACGTGGAGAGAAAATGAGTTTTTGAGGTTTTGGCGGTCGTGGGGTCAAGAAATCAAAATTGTTGTCAAAGGTACATATTGACTACTACTGATGCACAAAATTCTTAACTGAAGTATACGAATATACATTTATAGATAATTGTTTTCCTTCTCTATTTCGTACCCTGTTTTCAAACTTTGTTATGTCGGAAATAGCAACAGGGTAGTCGATGCCTGTCATAGCATATTCAATCTCATCGATATATTGTGTGTAATGACTAACCCGACATGGATTATTTGAACAATGAACCGGGTGAAGTGCCGCTAAAATTTGATATTGTAAAACAAAGTAATGGTGAAGAATATCCCCTCCCTGGGGCTAATATAAAACTTATAGATAATTTTGTTCCATTCTTATTTTCTCGAATTGAAGTCAGAAAGCATGGTACAGTGATTGACAGGATTGATTGCCCTGGAATTACATCCACTACAGTGGGGACATTGAACCTGTCCAAATCAGAGAGTGCATATTATAAAGTTGGTGGGTTCGAAGCTGGAACAAAAATTCAAGCAAAAAGTCACACAGTACTGTTCCCCATGTGATTGCTATTTGGATTTTTCTCTGATTATAAAGAAATTATGTGGAAAGGTGGTGTGAGTGTCATATTTCGCAGAGCACCCAATGATCATAATGCCATCATGAGATAAAAAACTTTGAATGCAGATGGAACAACTACTGAGGCTAGTTTACCCGAAGCTGCGAAATGTGTGATCCAGTCTATGGAGTTGCGAATGCCTATAGTTGAATATGAATCGAATTATGCTCTCAAATACAAAGCCAACATTTTGAAAAATCCTAAAATTCCGATTCAATTTTATACTTATCAATGCATTCAGAGGTCAGTGGAGGGTAAATTGTTTGAATTTGATCGTACTAATCAGTTCCAATCTTTGCAATATGACATGCCAGAGTTTGTAGCTGTGCTGTTTCAGACAGGGAGAGATGATAAATCAGGAAAAAGATAACAGCCAGTTTGATAATTGTAAAGTTAAAAAATGTGTATCTGAAGAATGGCAGAAATGAAGTACTTCCTCGTGAAAATTACAATTTAAACATTACAGAACAAGATTATTTAAAATTATATGAAGCTTATAGTGCATTTAAAAGAGTAACTGAAAGTAGTTGTATTTACAATATAACCAGGACGAGAAAGGAAGAGCTCCCCTCATGCAGATTTGGCTACACTTAAAACTTGCTCAACATGCCCATATGAGCTTTTTGCTCAACTGTGGAACCCTGCCTAATCCAAGATTTTTGTAAAAATGCCCTCAAATATTTTCTGAGAAAGGAAGAGCTCCCCTCATGCAGATTTGCCTACACTTAAAACTTGCTCAACATGCCCATATGAGTTTTTTGCTCAAGTGTGGAACCCTGTCTAATCCAAGATTTTTGTAAAAATGCTCTTCGGAAAGTATGAACCCCCCCTCAAGCAGATTTGCCCATACTTACAAAAATTGCATCAGCCGGATTTTTGTCCATAAACTTGTCAAAAATTGATATTTTTTTGGCTATACCTGAAATTAAGCTAAAACCCATACCTACATATACATATTTACTTCAGGTTTAAGTTCAATTGGATGCCAGGTTCAATTTTTTTATCTATATGCAGAGCCCCTCTAGAATGGCAATGACCTAGCACTGTGTTATGTATTGATTTTTGCTTCCCGAGTAATAAAGCTTTGCGTGCAAACAATTGCATCAGCCACTATTGTGAGAGTGGTTGAGGAGAACAGATGTGTTGTTACAGTGCTTCTCATACTTACAGGCCTGTTTGTTTTAATATATAATTATTCATATTTCTGGTATATTGAACAATATTTTGCCTGATACTTGTTACATCCAGCTTGTTGTTGTAATCCACTCTTAATTAGGGTCAGGCTTATATCTGTCCCAGCCTGTTATACAAAAATCAATACATAACAAGGTTATTGCCATTCTAGACATGCATGTCTGTGCAGGTATTTGTGCTAGGTCAGTGTGAATGAATATTTATTCTCTTTTTCCACTTGTAGGTTATTGGCTTTACAACCTGTTATAAGATAAGCATAGAGTTTTGATTTAAAACCCAAAAAAATTATATAATAAACCGAGGATAAAAATTAATAATAATATTAATATTATTAATATTAAGTATATACACTAAATATACAAATCACACAGCTGAACCTAACTGATATTTTTATTAAGTATAAAGTTTTGAATTGAAGCCCAGAAAATCTTATATAATAAACAATAAGAAAAATGCCAAAACAAAAATATTGTGACCAATGCCATAAAAATATATTTAGCTCTAATTGGGCCAGACACCAAAAGATTTGTAACCCAGACAAATGCAGAACTCCCACAAAAATATGCCCCAAATGCCATAGAAAATATAACATGGAATATTTCACATATAAACATAAAGGTACTTGCTCTGCACAGTCATCAACACAACCATCTACATCTGGTCTGAAAAGGAAGCATGAAACACCTGTTAATGCTTCACCAGCAAAGCAGCCACGCTATGAACCCATCCATAGCAGTTTTAATGCCCAACTTAGTGATTATTGTTTTGAATCAGAGCCAAGATGTGGAATTAAGACTTTTTAACACAGTATAAATCCCAATGTGCAGGCAATTCTAAATGCACAAAATGGGTCTTATAAGCTGTCCCTCAAATTGTTTGCACAATATAAGAAGCCAAATGGCACTAAATTTACACAGCCCCACATAACAGAAACTGTACCGGTATATTCAAATGCAAATTCAGACAAAATAATAAGCAGTTTGATAGAACAATTGAATATTAAACACTCTGAATTTGCAGCAAAAGAGTCAGGATGGAGCCTATGCGGATCTCCACACAAGTTATATGTTAATATTTCTGAATTCAACCCATTACAAGGTTCCACTTATGTGCTATTACCTGCCAATATCAAAAACAAAACAGCCGTGGTTAATATAAAAAATAATGATGATAAATGCTTTTTGTGGTGTATTTTAGCTGCTTTGTATCCAGTTTCAAGGCATCCTGAGAGAATAACTTATTATAAACAACATGAAAATGATTTTGATGAGGCAATGGAGGGTTTAGAATATCCAATGTCTGTCCAGAATATTGATAAATTTGAAAAAAAGGCCAGGAATATCAATGGAAAACAATTATCTATTAATGTATTTATTTGTTCCACTGGCCGTGATAATTGCTTGATAGATCCTCTCAGAATCAGCACACTTGATGATGAATCTGCAATTCCGATTGATCTGCTCTTAATTAATGGGGAAGGCACACACCATTACACTCTGATACATAATCTTGAAGCTTTAGTCAGAACACAACTAGACAAATCCAATACAATATTCAAGTTGTGTAGAAGATGTTTAAGTGTATTTGATGGTCACAAAATGGTGAAGGGGGTTCGGGAAGTGAATGCAGAAATTGCTAAAAACAAGTTAATTGAGCATCTGAAATACTGTGGCAATTATAAACCTGTTCATATGGTGATGCCTAATCCAAGTGAAAAAGCAAAATTCAAAAAGTTTGAAGCCTTGTTGGAACACCCAGCATATATTGTCTGTGATTTTGAATCAAACCTCAAACCTCTTGCATTCTGCAATCCAGATCCTGAAGAATCTTCAATTACACCATACCAGCTACATGAACCTTCCAGCTTTTATTATGTGGTTGTACAGGATGGTGTTGTTAGTAAAGAAAATTTATACATGGGAGCAGATGCCATCAAAGAATTTGCACTTAGAATAGAAAATGAGTGCCATGACATAGCATCTAATATTTTATTAAAATCAAAACCCATGTTGCCTTTAACAGAGAAACAGATTGAAGATTTCAACAATGCAGAAAAATGCCCGGTATGTGATTCTGAATTTTCAGATACAAATATCAAGGTGAAACACCATTCTCATACAGATGGTAAATTCTTAATGGCCCTGTGTAATAGCTGCAATATTCAGATCCAGAAACCAAAATTTGTCCCCATATTTTGCCATGGAGCATCCAATTATGATTTTCATCATTTGATCAGATACGAGGGGTTTGAGAAGCATAATTTAAATATTTTAGCTGAAAATGATGAGAAATATATTGCCATTAGCAAAATAATTAAAGTTAATGGTGTTCCTATTCACATAAGATTTCTTGATTCTTACAGAATTTTATCGGCTAGCCTGGCTATACTGGCCACTCAATTATCTGATGATCAATTCAAAATTACATGTGCTTTGTTTCCAAATCAGGACCTGAAATTAATTAGGCGGAAGGGTGTATATCCATATGATTATGTTACAGATTTTTCTAAATTTGATGAGTGTTCTCTGCCACCACAACAAGAGTTTTACAGCAAAATCAGAGCATCTGGAATCACTGATGATGATTATCACCATGCCCAATTGATGTGGAACAATTTAAAATGCAAGACATTTGGTGATTATCACAAGGCTTATTTAAAACTTGATGTGACCCTCTTAGCTGATATATTGCAGGCATTCAGAAAATCTTCCATGCAAAATTATAAGTTGGATCCAATGTATTTTTACAGTGCCCCGGGCCTAGCATGGTCTGCAATGTTTTTAAACACTAAAATGCAATTGGATCTGATCCAAGATCAAGATATGTATCTGTTTATGGAACAATGTATAAGAGGAGGCATGGTGCAATGTTCTCAGAGATATGCCAGAGCAAATAACAAATATATGCCTGATTATGATCCAGCACGGCCATCAAATTATATACTGTATGTGGATGCAAACAGCCTGTATGGTTATGCCATGATGAAAAAACTGCCATATGCAGGGCTTGAATGGGTCGAAGATTTCAATATTGAAGATCTTAAGGATTTTGATGACAGTAACTATGGCCTCTTCTTAGAGGTTGATCTGACAATTCCAGATGATTTACACAACAAATTTTCTGATCTGCCCCCAATTCCTGAGGTTAAGTGCTCACCTGGCTCTAAACAAAAGAAATTGATGATGACACTGGAGCCAAAACAGGGATATGTCATATATTACAAAAACCTCCAGTTCCTGATGAATCATGGTGTTCAAGTGACCAAAGTTGGAAAAGTTTTGAGGTTCAGGCACTCAAGATGGTTGAATCCATATATTGATACAAATACAGAGCTTCGAACATCTGCAAAAAGCCAATTTGATAAGGCCTTGTTTAAATTGATGGTCAATTCTGTATATGGCAAAACTATTGAAAATGTCAGAAAACATACCGATGTTAAAATAATTACTGACCCCAGCCTGAGCAAAAAATTGGTTGCAAAGCCTAATTTCAATTATAGAAGAATTTATGATGAAAATATGGCACTTTTCAACATGAAAAAAACAAAGATTAAGTTTGATAAACCTATTTATGTAGGGGCTGTGATATTGGAATTGGCCAAATTACACATGTTAAAATTGTATTATGATGTGTTGAAACCTTTTTATGGTGATTGTGTAAAATTGATGTACATGGACACTGATAGTTTTGTTCTTGATATTCAAACAGAAGATGTTTATCAAGATATTGCACAGCCTGAATTGTTTCAATACTTTGATACCAGTGAACATACAGAGATTCAACACCACAACAAAAAGGTGCCTGGCAAGTTAAAAGATGAGACACTTGGTGATGTTATTGTGGCATTTGCTGGGTTAAGGGCCAAGATGTACAGTTTTGAAACATGTAGTGGTGTTGTTGCCAAAAAAGCCAAGGGCATTGGCAGAGTAACTGTTGAAAATGAGCTCCAATTTGAAGATTACAAAAATTGCCTCAAATCATGTAGCACAATCAGAACATCAGAAAATAGAATTCAGAGTGTGGATCACTTATTGACTACAAATATTGTAAGAAAAGTGGCTCTGGACCCACATGATGATAAGAGATGCATTTTATCATGTGGCATACATACTTTACCTTGGGGGCATTGTGATTTGAAAAATGGAAATCAATGCCCAATTACAGAGCATGATTTGAAATAAATAAACATGCCTATGAACTTATTTGGGTTCAAAAAACAAGGTATTATGGACCTGCCGACACCACAACCCTCTTCTGATATGATATCTAAACTGAGTGGTTTCTTAATTATTCATCTGAACAGCATACTTACAGATGTTGATGATGAAACAGGCAAAATATTGTACATATTTAACAATAATTTAAATCATTACCAATTACCTGTAGGTGGGCAATTACAATTTATTACAACCCCTGAGGGTGATGTCAAGATTTCAGTAGGGAGAAATATTTATAGAATTAAGCACTCAAACATGATTTCTGGCACTGTATATACTGTTTCTGCTGGTGACTGCTTATATATTGAGGTCCCTGGATCATATGACAAGCTTATACCCTTTTTTATAGAATTAAGAATCAGATACTCTATAATAAATAACCACTAAAACAAAAATGCCTAATGATATATTTGGCCATACAAGGCATGAAGATCACAGTGATGAGATTCTGATGCTTGATGTCAGAGTCAGGAAATTAAGAAGTGATTTACAAGCTTTACAAACCACACTCAATGCCAGTCTTCAATTAGAAATTACAAATTTACAATCACAATGCATGGACCCTCTTCTTAAAATTGATTCTGAACTCAAAGTGCTGCTTCAAAAATATACTGATCTGGCAACATTAGATAATTTTCAAAGTTTAGAAGAAGCTGTAGCAGCTCTTCAAGCCAAATTTAAGACCCAGGCCACCAATTCTGAGCAATTGAAAGAACAATTGGAAGAGCAGATAAATAATGTCCAGGCACAGCTCCAAACAATTGTCAAAAGCATAAAATCACAAGAAGATTTTGATCTAGTGATTTCCACTCTAAAAGAACAGATTCAATCACTCCAAATACCTAATCTGGATCCTCTGCACAATGCCATAGCCGAGGTTAAAGAAAAAATTGAGACACTTGAAAATTTTATGAACAATTTGCCATCTTCTGATGCTTTGAGTGCTATAACTCGGAGTGTTGCAAATATTAAGCTGCAACTTGAAACATATGAAGATTTTGGAAAAATTCAAAGTACCATATCCCATCTTGAAGGTACAATAGCAGCAGTGCAAAGTGATTTGGCAAATGTACAAGAAACTCTAGAATCTCGCCTACCCGGTATTGTAGATACTCTTGTTAGTGTCCAGCACCAAATCACAAAGCTTGAAAACCTCAACACTGAATCTGAACTATCTCATTTTCATCATTTGATTGATGATATTCAAACAAAACTTGAAATTTTACAACAATCCACACCCTCTCAGGCAGATATAGCCCTGCTCCAAGATGCTATGCAAAATGTGGCTGATGCTTCCGAATTAAACAATGTAAAATTGGCACTTGAATCTTTGCAAAATACAGTATCAAATCTTCCTACATCACAGGAACTTAAAAATATTAAGAGGGCAGTGAATAGGATATTGAAATCAGAAGATATCAAGAATATCCAAGCAGAGATCAAACATCTCACTCAGACAGTGGCCACTCTACCAACCAATCAACATATTAATGAACTGCATGCCCTGTTTGAGGATATCAGAAGACAGGTCCATGATCTTACTGCTCAAAATTCAAAATTGGCAGTTGTTGAAAATTTGCAACAAATTGTAGCTAATATCAAGCAACAGCTAGGAACCATGGAATCCAATCAAGCAAATGCTCTGTCTGTTTTTGCCACCCAGCTACAAGAAATTGTGCAACAATACAAGAAACTTATTGTGGACATAAAAATCAAGCCAGGCCATGATGATGTTGTTAGGACCATCAATGAGCACCTTGAATCTGTAACAAGTAGATTGTTTACAGCAGAAAAGGAAATAACAGGCATAATCGAGAATCCAAAACATTCAGTAATTCTTGAATTGTACAGTATCCCCAACAAAGAATATGATTCACCATTTACACCAGGTGGCAAAATATATATGCTGTCCCCTGCACAATTTTATTATCAATTTTTTGTTGGGGGCACATTGAGACCAATCAAGATCAAATATTGGCTACAACCACAGGCACACCACTACCCCACCTTATCAATAACAAATGCTGACAACAAAGTGAAAATCACCAGTGTAGAATTAGAGGATTTTACAGATCCAAGTACATTAGAAACAGCCTATGTTGAAGATGATGGCTCTCTGGAATTTAAAATACAAATAGGGGACAAATTATATTTAGAAAATCCTGCAGTATCAGCTGCTGAACACCCCATAGTTGCAATATTCTTGTTTTCATATTATGTCTAGAGAAATTATTGTTGATGAACTACACAGACAAGCCTGACATAATTTTAAGAGACTGCCAGTAGTCACAAAAGGCATAGATGATTTATGGCAGAGCGACTTGATTGAAATGGCAAGTGGACAGTTGAAAAACTTAGACAAAATCAACAAGGGCTACAAGTATCTACTCACTGTAATAGACACATTTTCAAAATTTGCCTTGGCTGTGCCACTCAAATCCAAGACTGGAAAATGTGTTACAGAAGCCACAGACAATCATCAATCAGAGTGGAAGATCACCGCGCTATTTGCAAGCAGATAATGGAAAGAATTTTATAATTCTGTGTTCCAACAATTTATTAAAAGCCAGTCAATACAACATTATTCGAGTTACAGTGATCTCAAAGCCTCAATTGGAGAGAGATTCAACAAAACCCTAGAAAATCTTATGTATAAACAATTGACACTTCAAGGTAATTATAAATGGCTTAATATTCTTCCAGAACTTCTACATAAATATAACAACTCTGTTCATTCCACAATCAACATGAAACCCTCTGAAGTAACTTCATCTGATGAGCAAAAATTGATAATAAAATAAATAATAAAAGATCATCGAGGAGAAATTCTCAAAGGCAGATTCTATGAAGAAGAGCTCAGCAAAACTAAACAGCCTGACACTTATCTCATAGAAAAAATCATCCGCAGAAAAGGCAACAAGTTATTTGTCAAATGGCTAGGACTTCCAGAACACAGCTGGATCGATGCAGACAAAGTGATAATATGAGCACCTGGGATGTTATAAAAAGGCTGCCAGAACCTGAACAGCAGATTAAGAGAAATGGCAAGTTGCTGCCTGATAATATTAGATGTCTTATTGTTGGGCCATCAGCTTGTGGTAAAACTACACTAATGATTGATAATTTTTTATTGGCACCCAACTGGTTAGACTGGAAAAACAGGCACTTGTATGTCTTCTCTAAGAGCTTGGAACAATTAAAATATCAGCAGCTGATGAAGCTATATGATGGATTGGATATTGCCACTTTTGAATCAGATGTTAAGCCACTTTATGAATGTCTCGATAATTCTGTTGTTGTGTTTGATGACATTATACTGGATAATCAAAACAAGGTTAGAAATTTCTTTACACAGGGGAGGCACAAAAACATAGATTGCTTCTACCTGGCACAGACTTTTTCTAAAATACCGAAGCAGCTGATCCGAGACAACAGCAATTTTATATGTGTGTTTCATCAAGATCATACCAACCTCAAACACATACATGATGAATATGTAGGTGGTGACTTGAGCTACAATGATTTTTCCAAGTTTTGCAGTAGGTGCTGGAATCAAAACAGTTATGGGTTTGTCACAATTGATATGACAAGAAAACCCAATAGTGGCAAATACAGAAATAAAATCAACAATTTTCTAGACATTGAAACATATATAAATAACCATGAAAAGGCCAATCATTGATGATCATAAATTAAAAGATTATCTTGTAAAAAGATTTAAGGGATGGAAATCACAGAACCGAGGAATTTATGAACAACATAAACAAACAGAACAGCCTATCATTGATGCTATTAGTGAATTAGGTAAAAATATCAAAACTGTTACAGAGCAAAATCAAAATTTGATTACAGAGCTTGTACCTGTAGCTGCAAGGAACATATTAGATTATCCAATCACCCCACTTTCCAGTATTCATACACCTAGTCCTGTTGCTCCTCGAAGAATTGAAACTACTCAGGATCCTATTGAATTGGGTTTTCTTGCTCAAAAATATTTAAGCACACCTAAAGACAACAAAGATGAGGTTTTTGGCTTATATGCTGACACAGAGCGTGATGGTAGCATCATACATAGAATTGGCAATTTTAGAGTAACATTTATGGGAGATGATATAATTGTTTATTCAGAATCTCATCTTGGACAAAGAGGTAGTTTTATTAAATATCCCGGCACACCTGGGTTGTGGGAACTGATGACTAGGAAAAGGCCTGGCAACTATACAGATCAAGATTATGAATATTACAAAGAAATATTAATAAAATCAGATGCTCTATACCAGAACAATGATCCCACACAAAAAAGAGTCAAGTCTAGCAGTGGGGCAAAATACAATAATTTAATCAAGCCCATATGGTCACAGATCAAGACTGGCAGTGGAATCAAACAATACAACACCCTGCCTAAAGAATTTGTGTGGGTTGATGATGTCAGGAAACTTGTAGATAGGTTATTGGTGATAGCTGGGGAGGAAAATGCTGGCAACAACAATTTTTACAATGAAAAGGTTGGAATTATGGACATGATAAGCACAAAATTGTCTAATTTTATAGTGAATGACACTAAGGGGATTGGATATCTTATAAAAATTATTAATACTCTACCACCTAAATTTTGGAATATTTCTGAGGGTCGGGGCCTGGTTAATGACATTATAAACAAGCTGCCATTTGAACTACACATTCCAGGCTATCAGTATTGTGGTCCAGGCACAAAATTGGATCATAGATTAAACAGAGGGGATCCTGGTGTAAATCCCCTAGATGCTGCTTGTAGAGACCATGACATAGCATACAACACACATACTGATCTTGACAAGAGACATGTTGCAGACAAAAAATTAGAAGAGGCTGCATTTGGTAGATTTGTAAGCAAAGATGCTTCTTTAAGTGAAAAAATAGCAGCATTGGGAACCACCATAGCTATGAGCACGAAACAAAAACTCTGGTGGGTGTTGTGAATATGTATATAATAAACCTACAATGAAGGCCAAGGGTGTTATGTATCAAATACCTTATGCAGGTCTCAAATCTCTTGGGCCTATTGATAGCCTTTTGACCAAAAAGCAGCGCAAGAAAAAAAATTCTTGTATTGCAAAGGGACATGGTATGAAATTGTTGCTTAGTACCCCCCAATTAAAAAAATTACAGCAATCAAGAAAAAAATCACATGTGGGTGGCTTCATATTTACTATCCCGGCCATCTTAGCTGCTCTCGGGGCTGTGGGGAGCTTGGCTGGGGGATCAGCTGCCATAGCAAAAACAGTAATAGATGCCAAGAAAAATAGGGCAGAATTAGATGAATTGAAGCGCCATAACCTGGCCATTGAGAAACAAGGCAAAGGTGTTAAGAGAGCCATGAATAAGTTTAAAAAAAACAAGAGCCGCTTACAAACCAAGATATTGAAGCTTTAATCAAGCCACTGGGCATCAAAAATTTTAGAGCTGTGTACATGTCTGATTCTTTACCAGAACAACCACTCAACAAAGAGTGTGGCATTGTTAATTTGGATAAGTACAAAAATCAGGGCACTCACTGGATTTGTTATCTTAAATATTTAAAAGATGAGACATTTGTGTTTGATTCATTTGGAGGTGTTCCACCTGAAAATTTAATAAAATATCTAAATTCAGCTAATCTTTATTACAATAATGCCCGTGTTCAAAATTTCAAAGATGTTAATTGCGGACATTTGTGTTTATCTGTTCTTAGATATATGTCTCAAATAAATAAACCATCAATTGAAAATTTTCAAAAAGCCTTGTGGTATTTAAAACATCATGGGGGTATTCCATCTCACCAGCCAAAATTCAATATTGAAACTCAAATTGCATGATGATATAGTGTATCCCAAAACAATAGCTCTCAGAGCATTTTACGGCATGTACTTGATCCCTAATATTACACACCACAACAACAAAATTGCAGTAGGGGATCAAAAAATTGTCATCACTCCAGGGCAGTATAATCTGTCCACTCTAAATGCTCAATTACCCAGAGGTATAGTTTTAACTCAAAATTCTGTCACTCACAGAGTAGAGATTGTATCTGCTACAGAAACAGTGGATCTGGGTACTATAGGAGAGATGTTAGGATTTGAGAACAACACAAAACTTGAACCAGGCATCAAACACACTGCTATTAATATACCTAAATTCTTAGCCATAGAGACTCTGAATATTCACTGTAATGTGGCTGAGGGTATAATCACCAAATCAAATAGCATAGGCACTCACAAACAAACTGGCATCATTGCAACATTCAAACCTAATTCTGAATTTATGGAGCCCATCATCTACACTCCATCCCCAACATTATATTTTCCTGTGTGCCATAATAGAATAGATAATATTGAATTGATGGTCACTAATGAAAAAGAAGAATTAGTTGATTTTGCTGGAGCCACAACAACTGCAATCATAGAGATTAATATTTAAATAAAAATACATACAAAAAAAATGGAAAATATTGAGAGTTATGAGCTACAATCATTCCCCCAAAACAGGAGGACATTTGCAAATTTAAATCAACCCAACACAGAAATTGAGGTTGATCTTGATGTAGGGGATGGCTTTATACACCCCTACAGAGCAGATCTATACATCAAATTTGATGTTGTAAAGCTCGATGGAACAGATTATCCGGCAAATTCAAATATAAGATTGGTGGACAATTTTGTGCCCCATCTGTTCTCTGAAATTGAGATCAGAAAGCATGGTGTTGTTATAAACAGAGTGGATTATCCCGGCATTACCTCTACAGTTTTGGCCACACTAAAATTATCCAAAACCGAGGCTTCTTACTACAAAATAGGTGGATTTGAGGCTGGTGATAAAATTATATCTAAGAGCCACACAGTGCTGTTCCCAATGCGCCTGTTGCCAGGATTCTTCTCAGATTATAAAGATATTATGTGGAAGGGTGGTTTAAGAATCACATTTAGAAGAGCTGCCAATGATAATAATGCTTTGATGAGGTACAGTGCAATAAACTCTACAGGGGAAGCTTTGCCCAATACCCTACCTCATGAAGGCAAATGCATTATTCAAACTTTGGAGCTAAGAATCCCAGTTGTTGAATATGAAGCCAGTTATGCTCTTAAATACAAAGCTGATATAATAAAAAATCCACAAGTACCTTTACAATTTTATACATATCAATGTGTACAGAAGCCTGCAACTGGTACTTATTATGAGTTTGATGCTACAAATTCATTCTCCAGTATACAATATGACATGCCGGATTTTGTGGTGGTTCTGTTTCAGACTGGAAGACACAATAATCAGGAAAAAAATTCAAGTAGATTTGATAACTGCAACATCAAGAACATATATCTTAAAAATGGCAGAAATGAGGTATTCCCTAGAGAAAATTATAATTTAGACATTTCCAAGGATGATTTCCTTAAATTATATGAAGCATTTACAGCATACAAAAGGGTCACTACTGGCAATACTGACATGTATTACACACCAGATGAATTCAAAGCACAGAGGCCCATGTTTGTAATCAACACTTCAAAAAGGAAACAAGTTGTGATGAATGACAGGACAAACATTAAAATTATCTGTGAATTCCATGAGGCATTACCTGATGACACAATATGTAGTGTTATTCTCATAGGGGAAAAATCATATGTTTATGATGTAAGAAATGAGAGAGTCACAGAACAATTCTAGAAGAGCTCTGCACAATACATTGTTTTAATAATAGATAAACAAATTGAACCTGGTATCCAATTGAACTTAAACCGGAAATAAATATGTATGGGTGTGTGTGTGTGTGTGTTTGTGTTAATACGTTTAGCCTAGTTTTAAGTGTGGTCAAAAAAAATATGAAGAGGGGCATATTTTTGACAGGATTATGGACAACAATCTCACAGAAGTGCCTTTTATAAGTGTAGGCAAATCAATCTGAGGGGGCTCATCATTTCACGGGAACTTCCCGAGGGCATTTTTACAAAAATCTTTGATTAGACGGGGTTCCACACTTGAGCAAAAAGCTCATATGGGCATGTTGAGCTTGTTTTAAGTGTAGCCAAATCTGCATGAGGGGGGGGTCATCCTTTCTTGTCCTGGTTATATTGTATTTTACACTACTACTGAAGGTAACATAGACATGTATTATAATCAGGATGAGTTCATAATTCACAGACCAATGTTTTTAATAAATGCGTCAAAAAGAAAATTGGTAGTTATAAATGATCGAACTAATATTAAATTGATATGTGAATTTCATGAAACTCTACCTGAAAATACTACATGCTGTGCAATTTTAATTGTGGAGAAATCATATATTTATGATGTAAAAAATGAAAGAGTGATAGAAAAATTTTAATAAGAGAGAATAATATATAAAAAATTAGACTACGTGTAGGATTTTTTTTTGTTATTTTCAAAATTTTGGTTTGATGTTAGGTTAATTTTTTTTCACATGTGTTGAGTGCAATTATTATTAACTTCTAAACTAAAGTGTCCCCAGGGCAAAGTATGGATTCCACACTCGAGAATACACCTCTTGTCGTCGTGTGGATCCAGGGCTCCTTTTTTTATTTTATTCGTTGTAATCTCATGGTTTGAGCTTTTTATTCTATTATCCTCTCAAAGTATCCTCGACTGTGAAGAAAGACAACAAATATAAACCTGGAATGTTAGTTTGTTTTCCACAGTATCTTTGAACGTTCCTTTTGCTTTCTTCGTGACGCTGCTCTCTGTTCTGAATGTATACATCTTCGAACGCAAACCAGCAAACTCAACAATAATATCACCGTTACACTCATCTTTGAACTTACCGAGAACCTTCTTGTTGTGGGAAGGAATTCCAAATCTGTTGGGTTGAGGATAGGAAGAAGTGTCGAAATACCCAAGCATGGAAGGATGTTTAAGATCTTCGTAGAGGTTAGGTGTTTGTATGTCATAAATAAAACTATCGGTGTCCATGTACAAAATTGACAGCTTATCATTATAGAAGGGTTTCATAATATTATAATGAAATTCGAACATGTGCAGTTTTGACAAGTCGAGAACTGTTGCACCAACGTAAATAGGTTTTCTGAATTTTATCAATTTTATATCTAGATTAAAATGTGTTAAATTCTCGTTGTAAATTTTTCGCGATTTGAATCTAGGATCAGATACTAGTTTTCTACATTTATTGTTATCTGAAACCAATTTTATGTCTACATGCTTTCTGACGTTCTCCATCGTTTTTCCATAAACGGCATTTTTCATTAATTTATAAAAATATTTATCTAATTCTGAAATGGCAGCTGTTCTGTGTCTCGTGTTGGTCTCAATATAAGATTTTAACCATGGAGAGTGTTTAATCTTGAGAATTCTTCTCACATTTACTACTTGAACACCCTTCCCAATCAAAAACTGGAGATTCTTGTAGTGGACGACATATCTCTCTTTTCTCTCCAGAGTTAACATAAGCTTGCTTTGATTAGAATCAGGTGGACATTTAATTTCGGGAGCCGGAGGTAAATCGGAAAAAATAGCATGCAAATTATTTGGAAATTCAATGTCCACCTCAATGAACAGACCAAATTCACGATCATCGAAACGATTAATATCAATTGAAATAGGATCCAGCCACTCGAATCCTCCGTATGGAAGTTTTTGTATCATTGCAAACCCGTAGAGATGATTTAGGTCAGCGTAAAATATGTAATTCGATGGTTGATTTGCATCGTATTGATTCTCAGACATGTGAATATTGTTTGCTTTTGCGTATCTCTGCAAACATTGCACCATCCCCCCACGTATCCCCCTTTCTATAAAAAGTAACATGTTCACATCCGATATCAATTCCAACTTGATCCTGGTCTGGAGCAACATAGCAGACCAGGAAGACTGTAGAAGTAGGCTGGATCTAATTTATAAATATATATTGCTGTTTTTCTGAATACTTGGAAAACATCAGCAAGTATTGTTACGTCTAATTTGAGATACGCATCGTGATAATCGCCGAGAGTATTGCATCTCAATTCCTTCCATATTAATTTCGCATGTTCGTGTTCTTCGTCCGTGATTCCGGTTTTTTTCAGTTGACTGAAGAATTATTTTTGAGGTGGGAGAGTGTCATCGTCAAATTTAGATTCATCAGTTACATATTCGTAAGGATAAATGCCTTTACGTTTAATCAGTTCTAGGTGTATGTTTGAGAAACTAGCTTTTGTAATTTTAAATTGTTCGTTAGTAAGTTTACTCGCTAAAGCATCGAGACTTGCCGATAGGAATCTAAAAGGGGCCTCCCCTTTGGCGTAGTGGTAGCGTCGCCGCCTTGTAATCAAGGGGTCCCGGGTTCGATACCCGGTGGAATCACAAGTGGTTCGGATCCCACTTTGAACTGTAGGTCCAGTCCCGATTAGCCATACTGTGCATAAAGTGGACTTAACCTTTTACACGCCGAATTGTCTTTGGATTTGAAATTAATGAGTTTATCAGTAATTTGTGTCTCTTTGGTGTACATTAAAGAGAATTATTCAAAAAAATTGTTATTTTTTATTTTCTCTATATGTAAACTGGAGTGTTCCCAATTGGGAACATTGGCGTTTCATGTGAAGTATTATTACAGAGTTTTCTAATTATAATTCAACTGGACCAGCATGGTTTCCATTTATATATTAGCATAGTAAATGTACAGAAATATTACATATAAGCTTACAGAGAGTCAGACAACAATACAACCTTCAAAATACAAAATACTAATACAAATACATAATAGGATAACATAATTGTATAAAAATGAGAAACATCCTTGTGAAATTTTACTCAAGGAGAAAAGGGTTTATTTTATTGAAAATGTAGCAATACCAAATTTTAAATATATGTAGTTTACACATTTGAAAATGAAAAAAAAAAATACACACACACACAGAATGTCCTAAACTGGTGATAAGCCATGGAAAGCTGGGAAGCAGTGTAAATGCATATTTCTTGCACACTCGCGACATTGTAGGCGAGCATTTTTTTGGCAAAATGCACACCTTCCTTGTCCTGCTTCAATCAGAAAATGACCATCAGTTTTCCTCATAGACCCTGGGATTTCAAATCGTGGTCCTGGCCTCGAAGATGTTCGTGGATTTTTGCGAATAAGGAAGGTGGCTACTTCTCTTCGAAAATCGACACAATTTTGCCCTTTTGAGCTGCATATAGGCACGTCATTGAAGAGAGATGCTCGAGGTATGTCTCTGGTAAAATTTTATGAAACAACTCAATAGGTTCCAGTGACAGTAATTCTGGGTGTTTGTCGGATAAGCACTGAAATGAATCATCACAATGGAGCGAATTGTTTTCTATAACCGTAGACTTCTTCCACGAAGGATGTCCTACCTGTTTACTTGATGCCCCTTTAGCCTTTCTTGATGTTGTTGGCTGAAGAGACTCCGGAGTAGATTGTTCCATGTTAGTTGTGACAACCAATTCACCACACACATCTGAAGGAACCACTTCTTCAAAAACGTTGTCATCAATTTTTTCCTCATCGGTAAGATCTGCAGTTTCTTCTGGAGGCAAACTGACAAATATCCACTACATCTCCAATGTCTTCAGTATCGTCATCTAAAATTTCATTCAAATACTGAAAAGCTGCTTCCAATGTTAGGAAACGATTCGATGCCATGTTGTTCGTACAAATGTTGTTGAAAGACTGAATTTTATAACAACGAGACGGCATGAATCAACAGAAGCAGCTAACAGAACGTGGCACAAAACACGCCGGGATATTTGTTATACAAACAATGTAAAAACAATTATTTCAAATGTACTTGTAGCCAACAATAAGCATGATTTTATTTCCATTGTTGACCAAATTACAAAACAATCTTGCCTCAAAACTGTGAGAGAGGAAAATTTCTCTTCAGTTTTTTGTGCGAGTTATTTGTTGTCTGTAACCATTGTTCATGCAAAACGCCAATGTTCCCATTTGGGAACATGATAATATACTTACGTCCAGACTAATAGAAATAAATGAAAAACCCATTCTAATGCATTTCATGTAATACTAGCATTATGTTCTGCCCGATATTGTACAGAGAAGAAAAAAGTAATTTATTAGGGTGTAAATAAAAAATATATAATATTATGAATGCAATTTTAACCATTTTTGTGTAATTTCATAGTATACTATCCAGACGATAATAATGAAAATATTAATTAAATGTTGTTAATAGTAAATATACACCCTAAATTAATAGATGAAACAAGAAAACTTTGATTTTTTTTTTTCAGTATAGTTTTAAATGGAAAATTAGTTGATGTTCCCAATTGGGAACATTGGCAGGTAAAGGGTTAAAACCCCAACTCAACTCAAGGAATCTAAAAGAATCAATAAACCTCATCTCTATGATTTCATTCGTTGCTGGAATTTTAACTTTTTTACTTATAGAAATATAACGCTCTTCGTTTTGAGCAAGAATATCTATTTATTGCGTATCGTATCCAAGATTCCTAATTAAGAAATGGATTACTAACGTAATTAGATCCATTGTGAAAAAATATTGGTGCGAATTTAGGCTTCTGGATCTTGAGGGTGCAGGTGTTACTAATTCCACTAATGTAGTTTCCGGTGAAGTGATTGTGGTGAAATAATTTCCGATTCTCATCCGTGAAATGTTGATCACACACCGGACACGTTTCAAAGTTATTGTAAGATTGAAGTTCATTGCTGGATAATGGAAGCATTGATTTCGATTGGCATAAGAAGCTGCCAATGTTCTCAACCTCCTCCACCATCTTTTTAAAAAGAGTTCAATAACATTCGGTCCGCGATATATATAAAGTTTATCTATCCTATTCTGCCAAACAACAACATATCCAAAACTATTTGGATCATGAAGCTGGTACGGTGTTGTGGAAGAAAATTCGGGATCCGGATCGCAATAAGACAATGGTTTGAGAAAAGCCTCGAAGTCCGCAATGATGATGGCTGGATGTTCCAACAAGGACTTGTGCATTTTAAATTCTTCGAATTCATTTGCTTTGGGCATCAACATGCAAGCCGGTCTGTTGACTCCACAGTAGACTTTATGTTCAGCAAGTTTTGGAAATCTTGGTAATTGCGTTGGTCACGATCGTCGAATACAGTTAAACATCTTGGACAAACTTCGATGTGTGCTTCAAGCTTGGTTGTTTGGCTTCTGACCAAGCGGGAGAGTGAACGAATTAGCGTGTAATGATGAACATCATCGTCAGCAATGGGAAGGAGATTGATTTCCATGGCTTCGTCATCAACAATATTAGTTATCCTAACAGGATGCACAAAATTCTTAACTGAAGTATACGAATATACATTTATAGATAATTGTTTTCCTTCTCTATTTCGTACCCTGTTTTCAAACTTTGTTATGTCGGAAATAGCAACAGGGTAGTCGATGCCTGTCATAGCATATTCAATCTCATCGATATATTGTGTGTAATGACTAACCCGACATGGATTATTTGAACAATGAACCGGGTGAAGTGCCGCCAAAATTTGATATTGTAAAACAAAGTAATGGTGAAGAATATCCCCTCCCTGGGGCTAAAATAAAACTTATAGATAATTTTGTTCCATTCTTATTTTCTCAAATTGAAGTCAGAAAGCATGGTACAGTGATTGACAGGATTGATTGCCCTGGAATTACATCCACTACAGTGGGGACATTGAACCTGTCCAAATCAGAGAGTGCATATTATAAAGTTGGTGGGTTCGAAGCTGGAACAAAAATTCAAGCAAAAAGTCACACAGTACTGTTCCCCATGTGATTGCTATTTGGATTTTTCTCTGATTATAAAGAAATTATGTGGAAAGGTGGTTTGAGTGTCATATTTCGCAGAGCACCCAATGATCATAATGCCATCATGAGATAAAAAACTTTGAATGCAGATGGAACAACTACTGAGGCTAGTTTACCCGAAGCTGCGAAATGTGTGATCCAGTCTATGGAGTTGCGAATGCCTATAGTTGAATATGAATCGAATTATGCTCTCAAATACAAAGCCAACATTTTGAAAAATCCTAAAATTCCGATTCAATTTTATACTTATCAATGCATTCAGAGGTCAGTGGAGGGTAAATTGTTTGAATTTGATCGTACTAATCAGTTCCAATCTTTGCAATATGACATGCCAGAGTTTGTAGCTGTGCTGTTTCAGACAGGGAGAGATGATAAATCAGGAAAAAGATAACAGCCAGTTTGATAATTGTAAAGTTAAAAAATGTGTATCTGAAGAATGGCAGAAATGAAGTACTTCCTCGTGAAAATTACAATTTAAACATTACAGAACAAGATTATTTAAAATTATATGAAGCTTATAGTGCATTTAAAAGAGTAACTGAAGGTAACATAGACATGTATTATAATCAGGATGAGTTCATAATTCACAGACCAATGTTTTTAATAAATGCGTCAAAAAGAAAATTGGTAGTTATAAATGATCGAACTAATATTAAATTGATATGTGAATTTCATGAAACTCTACCTGAAAATACTACATGCAGTGCAATTTTAATTGTGGAGAAATCATATATTTATGATGTAAAAAATGAAAGAGTGATAGAAAAATTTTAATAAGAGAGAATAATATATAAAAAATTAGACTACGTGTATAATTTTTTTTTTGTTATTTTCAAAATTTTGGTTTGATGTTAGGTTATTTTTTTTTCACATGTGTTGAGTGCAATTATTATTAACTTCTAAACTAAAGTGTCCCCAAGGCAAAGTATGGATCCCACACTCGAGAATACACCTCTTGTCGTCGTGTGGATCCAGGGCTTCTTTTTTTATTTTATTCGTTGTAATCTCATGGTTTGAGCTTTGTATTCTATTATCCTCTCAAAGTATCCTCGACTGTGAAGAAAGACAACAAATATAATCCTGGAATGTTAGTTTGTTTTCCACAGTATCTTTGAACGTTCCTTTTGTGTTCTTCGTGACGCTGCTCTCTGTTCTGAATGTATACATCTTCGAACGCAAACCAGCGAACTCAACAATAATATCACCGTTACACTCATCTTTGAACTTACCGAGAACCTTCTTGTTGTGGGAAGGAATTCCAAATCTGTTGGGTTGAGGATAGGAAGAAGTGTCGAAATACCCAAGCATGGAAGGATGTTTAAGATCTTCGTAGAGGTTAGGTGTTTGTATGTCATAAATAAAACTATCGGTGTCCATGTACAAAATTGACAGCTTATCATTATAGAAGGGTTTCATAATATTATAATGAAATTCGAACATGTGCAGTTTTGACAAGTCGAGAACTGTTGCACCAACGTAAATAGGTTTTCTGAATTTTATCAATTTTATATCTAGATTAAAATGTGTTAAATTCTCGTTGTAAATTTTTCGCGATTTGAATCTAGGATCAGATACTAGTTTTCTACATTTATTGTTATCTGAAACCAATTTTATGTCTACATGCTTTCTGACGTTCTCCATCGTTTTTCCATAAACGGCATTTTTCATTAATTTATAAAAATATTTATCTAATTCTGAAATGGCAGCTGTTCTGTGTCTCGTGTTGGTCTCAATATAAGATTTTAACCATGGAGAGTGTTTAATCTTGAGAATTCTTCTCACATTTACTACTTGAACACCCTTCCCAATCAAAAACTGGAGATTCTTGTAGTGGACGACATATCTCTCTTTTCTCTCCAGAGTTAACATAAGCTTGCTTTGATTAGAATCAGGTGGACATTTAATTTCGGGAGCCGGAGGTAAATCGGAAAAAATAGCATGCAAATTATTTGGAAATTCAATGTCCACCTCAATGAACAGACCAAATTCACGATCATCGAAACGATTAATATCAATTGAAATAGGATCCAGCCACTCGAATCCTCCGTATGGAAGTTTTTGTATCATTGCAAACCCGTAGAGATGATTTAGGTCAGCGTAAAATATGTAATTCGATGGTTGATTTGCATCGTATTGATTCTCAGACATGTGAATGTTGTTTGCTTTTGCGTATCTCTCCAAACATTGCACCATCCCCCCACGTATCCCCCTTTCTATAAAAAGTAACATGTTCACATCCGATATCAATTCCAACTTGATCCTGGTCTGGAGCAACATAGCAGACCAGGAAGACTGTAGAAGTAGGCTGGATCTAATTTATAAATATATATTGCTGTTTTTCTGAATACTTGGAAAACATCAGCAAGTATTGTTACGTCTAATTTGAGATACGCATCGTGATAATCGCCGAGAGTATTGCATCTCAATTCCTTCCATATTAATTTCGCATGTTCGTGTTCTTCGTCCGTGATTCCGTTTTTTTTCAGTTGACTGAAGAATTATTTTTGAGGTGGGAGAGTGTCATCGTCAAATTTAGATTCATCAGTTACATATTCGTAAGGATAAATGCCTTTACGTTTAATCAGTTCTAGGTGTATGTTTGAGAAACTAGCTTTTGTAATTTTAAATTGTTCGTTAGTAAGTTTACTCGCTAAAGCATCGAGACTTGCCGATAGGAATCTAAAAGAACCTAGAAACCTCATCTCTATGATTTCATTCGTTGCTGGAATTTTAAATTTTTTTACTTATAGAAATATAACGCTCTTCGTTTTGAGCAAGAATATCTATTTATTGCGTATCGTATCCAAGATTCCTAATTAAGAAATGGAAATCGTAATTAGATCCATTGTGAAAAAATATTGGTGCGAATTTAGGCTTCTGGATCTTGAGGGTGCAGGTGTTACAAATTCCACTAATGTAGTTTCCGGTGAGGTGATTGTGGTGAAATAATTTCCGATTCTCATCCGTGAAATGTTGATCACACACCGGACACGTTTCAAAGTTATTGTAAGATTGAAGTTCATTGCTGGATAATGGAAGCATTGATTTCGATTGGCATAAGAAGCTGCCAATGTTCTCAACCTCCTCCACCATCTTTTTAAAAAGAGTTCAATAACATTCGGTCCGCGATATATATAAAGTTTATCTATCCTATTCTGTCAAACAACAACATATCCAAAACTATTTGGATCATGAAGCTGGTACGGTGTTTTGGAAGAAAATTCGGGATCCGGATCGCAATAAGACAATGGTTTGAGAAAAGCCTCAAAGTCCGCAATGATGATGGCCGGATGTTCCAACAAAGCCTTGTGCATTTTAAATTCTTCGAATTCATTTGCTTTGGGCATCAACATGCAAGCCGGTCTGTTGACTCCACAGTAGACTTTATGTTCAGCAAGTTTTGGAAATCTTGGTAATTGCGTTGGTCACGATCGTCGAATACAGTTAAACATCTTGGACAAACTTCGATGTGTGCTTTAAGCTTGGTTGTTTGGCTTCTGACCAAGCGGGAGAGTGAACGAATTAGCGTGTAATGATGAACATCATCGTCAGCAATGAGAAGGAAATTGATTTCCATAGCTTCGTCATCAACAATATTAGTTATCCTAACAGGATGCACAAAATTCTTAACTGAAGTATACGAATATACATTTATAAATAATTGTTTTTCTTCTCTATTTCGTACCCTGTTTTCAAACTTTGTTTTGTCGGAAATAGCAACAGGGTATTCGATGCCTGTCATAGCATATTCAATCTCATCGATATATTGTGTGTAATGACTAACCCGACATGGATTATTTGAACAATGAACCGGGTGAAGTGCCGCTGAAATGCACCACATAAAGCACTTATTGTCCGTTTTATAAATGTTCAGCACGGCTTTTTTATGCTGAATTTCTTCCGGAAGTGGAACATAGCTCGACGCAGAAAAAGGTGTAAATTTGTTTACATAAGCAATTAACCTGTGAGGACTTCCGCATAGAGGTCAACCTGATCTCTTAGCCTCGAATTCATCATGTTTCCTAATCAATTCACTAGTAAGATTAGAATAAAAAACATTCAAATTATCAATGTCTGCCAAATAAAGAACTTGGTTTTTCGTTTTTTTAAAAATAAACATTTCTTGTACCATCGGTTTTCTCATATTTACAAATTAGATCAACATATACTTTTATGGAGTTGTTTTCCAATTTATTTTTCAAAATATTTATGATAGATGTTTTAATTTCACTCAAGAAAATAGAAATATCACAGCGTGGGTTCGAAGTAAAACAGAAATCCTGGAGTTGGTCATTGAATGCAGATCTAATCGGCTTTTGGTCATTAGACATCTTAATTTGTTTGGAAGTAGAAGCTTCAGTTTCAGGATGTTCAATTTTTCTTTTCAATGTTCCATGTCCGGTTGATGCCTTGCAAATTTTCATACGTTTACTTAAATTAGCAATGCTAATTATTTTTCCGCATTGAGTACAAGGCTTAGTAGGTAACAAACGATTTATTGTTGAACCTGTTTCGCTACATCTTGCCCTATGTTTGCTAATATTAGTTTTGGAGATGAATTTCCCACAAATAGCACATTCGATAAAATTGGTAGATGACATTTTTTTTAATATGCTTTAAGTAAATAACAATAGGACGCACAATCAACTCAAAATTCAATAAGATTATTTTAAACTTACGATAATTGATAGAATGTAACTTAAAAAGACAATAGTTATAATTATAATATTTTTTTTCAGATCTGGTATTTATATATAAATTTTCTCGGAAAAAAATAAAAAATTCAATACAAATACAAATTCATACAAATTCAATCTGTGTGAAAAACAACTTGAACCACATTCAAAATAAAATAATTGTAGCTATTACGATAAAATTTTCAACTATGTTATTTATACAGAATTTCCGGAGACAACAAGTAACATCTGATCACACCAAAACTCAATCTGATTGAAATTACTATGAAAAAAAAATCACTTGATACACTTTTTAAACTTAAAATTAATAAATAATATGTAGCTTTAAAATAAAATTAAATACTTAACTTTTAACAAAAAAAAATGTATAGAGGAGCACCGCAACAACACGTCCGCACTCTTCAAACACTCTCACGGTACTGACTGATCTGTAATGCAAAACTCTTTAAATATCCTAAGCGCGGACCGCATTGAAAACATCCGAAACAGTGATCCAATCAGAAAACACCCATCACGTCATAATCCAACCAATCAGAAAACAACACGTTAGATACGGGTCATCATAATATTGCGTAATAACTTGTTGCGCAACATGATGCAATAGAAGTAGACCGGAAGTAGACCAGAAGTAAATTTGTATAGGTGTGCGTGGGGTGTGCGTGGGATGTGCGTGGGTGTATACTTAAAAGAAAACAGGAAAAACTCACAAGTGTCTGTCAAGTAGACCGGAAGTGGACCAGAAGTGGACCGGAAGTGGGCCGGAAGTAGACAGGAAGTAAATAGGTATAGGTGGCTGTGGGTGTGGGTGAGTGTAGGTGGGTGTGGGTGTGGATGGGTGTAGGTGTACTTTAACTCGTAAGAAATTATGACATTCGTACGAAGTACGAGATGAAAAAATCACAGATTTGCAATAGTATAAAATCGACAAAAACATCATCAAAATAGGTTTTCCATTGTGCTTAAATTATTAAAAATAATAGGCCTCGTACCAAGTATGATGTAGAACCCCCCTGATTACACTACGTCCGTCCATATAATGAAAATATCAATTCTACGTCCATCACAAATTTACCAGCGGTAATTTTGTTACCTTGTAATAAAAATGCCTATCTGAATTCCCGGTGGAAACACACATTGTCCGGACCCACAAGGTCTTTGGAGACGTGTGGGGAGAACCTTCTCGGATATTGTAAGATTTGGCCGTAAAGTCTTGCAAGTTCACAACTGTCAAAATTGAAAAATGTGGGTAAATTAAGAAGAGAGATTCCAGATATAATAGTGGTGGTTAACACATAAATGTATGTCAATGTTGAAAAAATAAAACAATTGAGAGATTTATTTTTTTGTATTTTACAAGTTGTAGTTGTAATATGGTTAACACTCAATGATGCAAGGCTTATGATACCGGTTATCACAAATATTCAAGGTTCCAGGGATGGAAATCTAGTAGAGATAACAGTCTACGGTGGAACCCGGGGCTCTTGAAGTCAAATTTGAAAGGTTCAAAAGTTGCTGGTTAGATACCCGATGTAGATCCCATCACTCCATTTTACATTGTTGTAATGAAAGAAAAGTAACAGGAATGCGACAGTAAAGAAATTAATGTAATGAAGCGGTGACATAATGGTAATGTTTCGCATTATGATAAAGGGATCCCAGAAACGATACCCGATGACGATACACAAATTTCAAAGTTGAATCTTATGCCTAGATATTTTAAAAGAGCTGTGTTTGAAATTACAAGTTTGAGTCCTTGTGATCAACACGTCCAACTGAAGTGTTATTTTATCGCGTTTCCTGCAAATGAACCAATTTGTAAAATGAATCTAATATTTTTTGCTTTTGCATATTAGAACAAAACCGATGCCAAGCTGAATAATAGCATGCAGGGAGAAAAGAGAGAAGCAAAGAAGGAGAGAGAGAGATGAAGATAAAGAGAGGGAGAAGAAATAGAAAGAAACAAAATCTTTCTCTCTCGTTTTTTTATGTGCGGCTGTGAAAAAGGAAAGAAACGTATAGAGAAAAAGTCAAAGAGATGGAGGAACAAAGCATAAAATAAATTGATATACAAATTCCCTCCATCTGTTGTTTCCCTTTTTTATCGTGACTAGAAAAGTGACCAATTATAAATAAAATACAAAGAGTGATAAAAACAAACCGAAAGAAAAATACGAGAAAAGAACATTCGCTCCTTATTTTCTCTTAGAGTATATCCTTCACTGCTGTTTTTTTTTTCTTTTTAGATTCACACAGCTGTATCAAAGCAATAAAACACAACACGAATCATTTGTCGAGTAGATAATTGAACAGTCAACTAACTCTCGAAGACAAATTTGAAATGGTCAAGGGCTCCCATGTTCGAGACTCGATGGATCTTTTGCCTATGAACAAACTCAAATTCGCCTATTTTATATCTTGATAAAAAAAGATAACCTGTTATTGTTTTCTTTCATACATTAAAATTGTAATAATACTAGATATTAGTTTTTCTTGATCAAACTGTAATTAGAAGCAAAGCTAAGAATAAAAACAATAAAAACACGTTTTGTCCTTACAGAGTGCACGAAACTACCGGGAAATACTTTTGTATTGCCTTGGTTAAAAGGAAAAATAGCGAGCATTGTTTGTGCGCTGTCGAGTTCGTTTTTATGTAAACATTGATTGTCTTTTGTAACTTGTGTTCTAACTGTGCAGTGTATCGGCAGCATGTCGCTTACGATACGAAGAGTCCCTTGTTGCGGCGAAATGTTGACTTCAAACAATACTTTACAATGCTCTGTGTGTAAACAATGGTTTCATAAGCATTGTTTAGATATAAGCAAAGAAGAAACTACCGAAAGTCAAGCTGAAGTTGAGAATGTTTTTTCGTGCACAGAATGCAAGAATCAAATTCAGAAAGAACCTTCCGTTGTGCAAAAAGTAGACGAAGAGCAGGGTGTTTCGAAATAAAATGACGAATTTAGTTGTCAAGTTGACATTGATCGGGGGATAGAAAATAATTTTTTAGTACAATTTTGTCGATGATGAAGCAAGATAGGTTAGTTAGAACGGAAACAGAAGGAATAACAAGATAGGCTAAAATGGGAAGAAAGTAAGGAAGAAGACAGACTGAAATGGGAGAAAATGTACGGAAAACTGGAGCAAGAGAGCAAGCAAGACAGGCAGTAATTGAAGGGATCAAATGCTTCCATGCAAAAAATAAATGACAAAATGGAGGAAAGATTAGGCGATCTGGAAGCGAAAGTCAGTGGGAAAGAAAAAATGGAAGACGTTATTAAGGAAAATAAAGTATCATGTCTGGCCGAAATGATAAAATTGAAACATGATTGTAACATCATTCGAAGGAACGTCTTAGGATTGGGAGTTAGGTTGGTTCAAGAACAGTGTGTTCATAAAAGCAAGTTCAGGGAAACTGATGTTGAAATAGAGAATTTAAAAAACAGAGTGGATATATTGGAGCATAATTTTGTGATATTCAAGGAGACTGAGAATTCAGGAAAATGTAACCTTAACCTTTTTAATTGTTTTGTTAAGGATGAAATAAAGACTGATGGTGAAGAGGAAGTAAAAGGAGAGGATGTGACTATTCTTAGCAGGCAGGAAGTAGAGACTAAGTACAGTGAAGTGTCGAAGTTTACCAAGTTTACTGGAGAGACAGACGAAATGTTACCCACTGAATGTCTTCAACATATGGAAGACAGCTTGGCTTTGATGGCCTTGAGCAAGCACCAATACCTGAATGTGATACCTTTTGTGTTGATAAAGACTCCAGAATGTGATATGTTGAAAAGAAGCAGAAATTTAAGAATTATGAAATATTTAAGAAGGAATTATTGGGTGCATTTGAGTCGGAAAATGTTAAGTCTGCCCGGTTAGCTCAAGTTCTTACTCAGAAATTTGTGCCTGGTCAAGGAAGAAGTGTAGAAGAGTTCTTTCAACTGGGATAAGGCAAGGCAACTTAAGCTATTCAAACCTGCGTTATCGGAGGAGAAATGTGTCAGCTTAATAGCAAACTTACTCCCTTTTAGGCTTCGAGAAATGTTGTTAATCGTCAAAAGTAAAACTTTGTCTTCAATTGCTGATCTGATAAGAAGTCATGAATTATTGTGGATGGAACAGAAGAATCGTGATTCTTTTAGAGGCCCGAATAATGAGAAAAACGTCGAAGAAAGAGAGGATCGACGATATAATGTTGGCAATGTCGGTGTTACTGCTAGGTCACCGAAGAAGGATAACTATAGACAGAAACTGAGAGAAAATTTCGAAAATCAAGATGAAGGGGGGAGCGATTCGATTTTGTGTGATTTGATTTATTTTACTTCGCCTTTTGTGCCACTTTTGGCTAATTTAGGAAGATGGGGATGAGTGATGATATGATGAAATTGATGAATGGACACTCACAAATATCCATGCCCAGGCCAGGATTCGAACCCGGGACCCCTGGCATCGTAGGGCGATGTGCTAACCACTCCGCCACAGGGGCCGGCTGGGAGCGATTCGAGGTTCTATCGTCGAAATTTGCAGTTTGGAAGAGGAATAAACCAAAGTTGGAAGGAAAATGAAAGATCTGATGTATCTCCGTGGGATGAGTGCAGAAGAAGCAACTATTCACATCGTTTTGAGAGAAAATACTGTCAGGGTGAAAATTATGAAAGTTCTAGTCCGCCTCCTAGGTGGAATAGTAGCGAAGATGAGATCGTCGCCGCCGAAGTGCGTAACCAGGAGGATCCAAAATACGAGTTACCGTTCTGCCACCAAAGAGTGGGCGGACCGAAAAACAAAATGTAAATATTAAAATGGATCTCAGAAGTATTATTAAACCTGCAAGAAAAGATGAAGACCGAATGAATGATAAGCTTGGACAGTTAAATACAGAAGAAATACATTTGGGAATTCTACAAAATGTGAAATAAACAGCGCTAAATATCTGAAGAAACAAAGGGATGAAATATTTAGTACTCTTGAATGAAAAAGCAACAGAAGTCAGTATGCAGACAGGAAAAATGGAAGTGCGAGTGAGGCACGAGAATCAAAAATAGGGTCGAAGGTGGACTGTAAAAATGTTTTTGATGGTCATAAAAAGCATACTGATGTTGAAATAAATGCAGACTTACAGAATTCTGTGGCTAGTCTCAAGAATTATATGTTGTTATGGGATAATTTGTTAAAGAGATTAGAGTCATATTGCAGAAGGCAATTTCATGAATTGAAATGGAAAGACTGTGAAGAATTGTGTATTAGTGGAAGTAGAGGCTCTGAGCTTATTCATGCTTTGGAAGAAAAAGAAGAAAGAAAAGCATAAGTTGTAAATGGGAGAAAGTTCTATTTCTTGTAGGAACCAATGACGCGATGAGATTCACTGAAAGGGAACATTTTGAAGAAATGTATTCATACTTAGTATTGTATTTGAAAGAGAGAAGCAATGAAATTATTTTGTGTACTGTTCCACTTATTCCGGCTGTGACTCATATTTCGGAATATGAACATTGGAAAAAATTGTTGTATTTTAATAGAGTAATCAAAAATCAAGAGTGTTATAAAGTGAAAGCTATGGATCTAGAAAAGATGTTTTATATGGAGAATGGAGAAATAGATTAAGCAAAAATGACGATTTTTAAAACGTGAAGATTTAGTTCATTGGAATTAAATGGCAATGATGGAATTTTTGAATCTTTTATAATTGCAAACTGTATATATATAGTGCTTCAAAATGGTTTGATCGATAAGAAACCGTTCCAGGAGCGATAAAACATTATCAACAATTAAAGTTATATGTAAATACTTTCAACCATATCCTCGAGTTTTGTTTGCAATGGTCACAGTAGTTCCAAATTTCTCCACTAGGTGGCAGGGTGCTAAGTTCCAAGATGACTGCCTGTGGTGCAGAGAAAGCTTATTGCGTCCTACAGTTTCACGTTTGTCGGTCTGTTGTTAGTGTTCAGCGTGAGTTTCGTACGAAATTTCGAAAAAGAACCAGCATCCAAGAACTCCATACGTAAGTGGTATGATAAATTCAAGACAACGGGATGCATTTGCAAAGGAAAATCGTCTGGTAGACCGTCCACGTCTGAGGCAGATGTCGAGAGAGTTCGAGCTAGTTTTCAACGCAGCCCCCAAAATTTTACAAGGAAAGTTGAGTCAAGAGCTAACAATGCCTCGAGCAGTGGCGTATGCTGGTTCTAACGAGTGGGTAATCTCCGACCTTTTGATCCTCAAACTCCAAAAGTTTCCGTGCAATTTATGTCACGCTCCATATTGGATTTAGGAATATTGTGTCGGAATGTTTGTCTTATTGCTACGATCACAATCAATTAATTCTCGTTATTGCAGTTTACTATACGCGTAGAATTTCAAATAATAAAACAAGACAGTATTATAAAGCTATAAAAAAACAGCCTGTGAAATATAAAAATGAAAGACGTGCACTAGTGAAATAAAAACCCGCAATATTAATTTAAGTGCAAAATTCAACTTACTCCAGGACCCGATTACTTGTGCCGTACTACATCCAAAGCACGCTGTTTGTCCAGTTGCACGTCAATACGTGTCTGGGTGAAAGATTGCAGCTAAACAAAGGAAGTTATGTGACTTTTGGATTTTTCATGTTTGGCACAAGTGTTGCAAAGATTACAGTCACGCGTCCATACATTCTTTTCAGCCCCGAAAAGTAAGCACGGCGAACAAAAATGCAAAGCTTATTAACACTTATACTTCCTGTCAACCATGGTGTTTTGTCATAATTTGCTTGCGAAAATGCCTCACATATTCCCGATTTTGTCTTTGTGTGTAGAAATAAGTTCAAGCGATGACACTGGCCTACCTGTATTAACAATTTGCAACTTCTCCTGAAAAGATCTTGTTCCAAAAGGTTTCACCAGCAAATCTTATATCACATCCATTACCCTTTAACACAGCACTATCACGACAAACACTAACACCTAAATAAATAATAAACACGAAGCACAGCACGAAGCCAACGACTACACGCATTCAGTTTCACGCGCCAAACTTCTGTTGTTGTGTTCCTGGCTCAGAATGAAATTCCCTATGAATAATAAAAAAAATCCCTTTCCGAGCTCGAAATGACAGGTTTTTAAAAGTTCGAATCATTGCAGGTCAGAGTCAGAATTTTATTTCGGGATGGGGATCATCCCTTATTAGCAGCCGCCACATACATTTGAAACAGTGGGGTTAGAAGTCTTGAAGATGAATCTCAGATTATTACAACGTATTAAGCAAAGTGTTTAATCCTGCTAATGAAGTAAAATGAATTACCACTATACACTTTTTAAATTAGATATTTGTAGGATTTCGGGGAGGGGGGTTTCCCTTTAAAAAAATATTCAGTTCCGTGAGAGAAGTATTCTCGCTGCTTTTGAAGATTAGAGGGGAGAAACAATCACTATTTTTGTAAATACAAGGATGGGGGGAGTCAGCAAATAGGTGCTTTAATTGCTTAAGCCTTGAATTTTAATTCAGTTTGCTTCATCTTCAATATTTAAGCTTTTCCCTTTTGATAAATTTATGTTCAAGTAACAGAAATCAGCAAGACAGAAGCAAATGTAAAGTGAAAATTAGCGTAGAATTGGTTTGCCCATGTTATTCAGTTTTCCTGTTCTTCGCACTCTACCGGGTATGTTTTCCCTAGTTGAGCGGAGGGAACGGCAAAGGCTCTCAAGGTTGAGAGTGCGACCGGTGGACTCTCACAAGAAGGAGCTTACCCTGGGCACGGAATCACCGCGCCTGAAAAGCAGTGTTTCCTCCCCCTCTTTCCTTTGTCCTCCCTCCTCGCCAAGGGTTGTAAGGAAAGCGGGAGGAATGACGTCAGGGTGAGATTCCCTGAAGTCATTCCACCGGCTGGAGAAAGGTTCCCGGACATTCGGTGGCAAACGATTGGAAGTATTCGCGCGCTGGAAGCAAGGAAATGTATGCATCGAAATTGGTTTGGAAGAATATTGCGAGGAAATGTATATATATATATATATATATTTAAAAAAAAAGAAATACAGCCGGGTCATCTGCGATTACCTAGATGACCCAGAGTATACGCCGCTGGCCTCGAGCAACTGTTTGCCACGTAGTGCGTAGGCGTTTAAAGATGTATCCCTATCAAGTGCAGTTGTTACAACATTTAACACCTAAGGGAGAATTCACACCGAAGAAACACGCGACACGCAACATGCAACATGCAACATGCAACATGCAACATGCGACATGCAACACGCGACACGAGTGTTTCACACCGAAGAGACAAGATACACGCGGCAAGCAACACTGGTTTCTTTGCTCAGTTTGCATGATGGTACCGATATAATTGCATTAATCAGTTTATTAGTCACCCGAAAATAACGTAACAAGAGACATTATTACATGTAAATGGCGTTGTAAAATTTGTGCAAGTTATTGAAACTTGGGAGAGGCATGTTGTGCACTAGAAAACTGAGAAATAATATGCACTGACCTCAAACTGAATACGCTAGACTTTTCAGCCTGAATAAAGCGAATACCTAAACACTAGAGAAATGGTTCTCTACCGTCGTGAAACTATGTCACGGTATTTTTTTTAAGTCAATGCCCTTAGCCGAAGAATTTTCCTCGTAAATCTTTACAGTATTGAAGATTTTATGCCTATGAAATTAAATATTTAAAATAGATTCTAACATAATCATAAGAGTAATAATAGTTTGATTACGTGTGTAGGATTGTTGACAAATATAAAAATATGGAAGACAAAGTGGTAACTTCCTCTCCTTGTAATTAAGTGATCCCGGGTTCGATAACCGGGGAGGCACCGGGCAGATCCAGTTCTGATTAGTCTATTTGTGCATAAAATGGACTTAGAAAACGAAAACGCACAACTCATCATGATATTGGGATTATGATAGTTGTCAACCAGTTTCAGCAGAACCTTTCGCTGCTCAGTATAGTTGATACGAGGGCACGGTATCAGGTCGCGGCCCGGTGGTTAGATTTATGTTTTTATTAATTATTTTATTATTATTATTAATATTAACTTTTATAAGAATAATTTTTTTTTTATTTTTTTTGTTTTTGAGGGGTCATTAGTACCTACTACAATGCACTAGAGTACTTTACCATGTTGACAAATATATTTTGGACTAAAGTGCCTCCATAAGCTGACTTTTTCAAATAAAAGCAGTCAGGTGAATGGCCAAAACACTGAATCTTTTCACGATGTTGAAGGAAAATTACAGCGATAGATAACTGCATCAAAAAACTTGATAAAGCGAAATGAACGTTGTGTTTAAATCTTAAAACATTGTTAAAATATTGTACATGCCGATACTATATTATATCAACAAATTAGAGGTTCAAACATAATGCCGGTTGGGCTCTCTTCTAGAGTCTAAATACAGCTCGTTGGAATGGAGCATTCGCTGGGCATGAGCGAACAACAAACTGAAGCAACACGATGCACGGATTGAGAAAACGGCACAATCCGCGAGGCACGTAAGCGACACGCGACACGTGCATCTTGCGGTGTCTTTTCGGTTCGAAAGGTTGCAATGATTACTGAATGTTGGCTTCCAAGCGACACGTGTTTCGTGTTGCATGTCGGGTGTTTCTTCGGTGTGAATTCTCCCTAATGATTACATGTCCCGCAATAATTTTTATGGGTCATTTCTAGAGTTATGCAGTGGTGTTGATGATTTTATTGACAAACTTTTTTCAGTGATGATGTTACGTTCCATGTGACAAGAAGAGTGGGGGACTGAGAATCCTCGTCAAATCGTTGAAGTTGTGCGTGATTCACCGAAGACTAATGTGTTTTGTGCCATTTCATCTACCAAAGTGTACGGTCCGTACTTCTTTCACGAAGAAACTGTGACTGGACAAACATTCCTACACATGCTTACTACAAATTACCTTAATAACAGATTGTCAGACTGCTGGATTGCGCGATCTACTCAAAATGATCAACAGTTACTACGTTGGCCACCAAGATCCCCAGATTTAACCCCCTGTGATTTTTTTTCTGTGGGGACATCTAAAAGACATTGTGTACAAACCTCCTCTACCCGCAGATGTCAATGAACTGAAAGAGTGCATTACTGCTGCAGTGCAAACTGTTGATGCAGACATGTTGAAAAGGGCCTGGGCAGAATTCGATTACCGAATTGATGTATGCAGGGTAACAAAGGGGGCTCACGTAGAACATTTGTAAGATACTGTGTTCAAAATTTTATAAACAAAACGTGGACAGTTGTAGGAATTACATGTAAAATTTAAAGCAATTTGGACGAAAAATAAAAAAATATATAAGGAGTTGAAATCGTTCACATCATTTTGAAGCATCCCGTATTTGTGAATTAGATGTACGGGAGTATGAAAATCTAGAACTTGAAAACTTGAAATGTAATAATGAAATTTTGAACGGAATGGAAAAGAGAAAATTAATTAAACATTCTATTTGTATTGAAGTGGAAATTAATGGTAAATCTGTAAACTGCTTACTGGATTCCGGCTCTCAGGTATCGATAATTTATGCTAATACATGGAGAAATATTACTTTTGATGTGACTAGGCCTTCTCTAGAAAAGGTAGAGAATATTATGTTAATACATTATAGTGGAAAAAACAAAACAGTGATGGGGAAAACAGTAATACCAACTCTTCTGGAGAATGCATGTTTGCTTATGGAATTTATTGTTGTCAGAGATTTGAATGTGCCAGCTATACTTGGTAGCGATTTTTTATTAACCGTTGAAGCTACTCTTAATTTTGAAGAGAAAGAGTTGTTGTTTCAAACTAACAGTGGAAAAGTGGTTGTCAGATTTTTGCCAAGATGTGATTATTAATATGAAGAAAAGGAGAGAACTATGTCCGATTTGGTGACAGCAGCAGGTTTAGTATCTGGCGATGATAGAGACGCGAGTATGAAGACTTGATAGCTTGCATGGAAATGTCTACTGTTCTGACGGAGGCGCAAAAAGAAGAAATGTTGAATAGAACTGCTCTTATATTAGATGTATTTTCGGATTGGTCTGGGACTTGCAACTTTAGTTTTAGCAAGCCTATGAGGACATTATTTATTATTGTTAGGTTTCTGACGATATAACGCCAAGTTCACAAGTGATCAGCGGACGTGAGTTGGCAAAGACTGAAAGTGTGAACAGAACATGTGTTTCCTGATTCGTAATTGTGACAACTGTGGAAGACGGCTCAGCCAGTGCGATCCTAGATTGACATTCTTAATTGTATCCGCGGGGGAAGAAACCGTCAGTCACATCGAAGGGCTGATCGTGAAGCCGAGGTTGCAAAGAGGGAATTTCTTCAACTTTGAGACACTGAGGAACCACCACATAGAGAACTCGAAATGCTTCAAATGGAATTTGATGCATTTTTAGTGCATGAAATGACACACCTAAACGTGTAATCTTGGATTATTGGAAATTGTCTCGGGGTTTGATGCACTTCCACTGCATCAAATGGAATTTCGACTATGGAGTGTGTCTTTTGATGCATCTTAGTGTGTCAATTACCCGTCCGATGGGATTTTATGCATCTAAATGCATATCTTTCAATTTACACACTTATATGCATAATTCTTTCTAAGCAACTGTTTGATGATTTTACCTTATATGGAAAATAAATGTTGATCTCTTACGATAATATGAAAGGAATTGTGAATTAATCAGCTTACAAATTGGTTGTTTGATTGAGTTGGTGTTTTAAGTCCACTTTATGCACAGTAAGGCTAATCGGGACTGGACCTACAGTTTAAAGTGGAATCCGAACCACTATGTTCCTCAACCGGGTATCGAACTCGGGACCCCTGGATTACAAGGTGACAACGCAGCTCACAAATAAACCGAAGTAAGAAAAATGTAAAAATCAAGAGACAAAGTAAATATATTTGCACTAACTAAATTTTATTTCCTAATTAAAATGTCACATCACAATTGGTGCCACACATGCATGTACATACAAGTCACTAATATTGTATTTTTGGTACATTGTTTGTACACTGTAAAAATAATATACCCGTTTTGCACACTTTTGGTGAACTCTCTGCTATAAAAATGTGAGCGAACGTTAAGTGTAGCAGAGATGTCCGACCCGATTTTTAAATTATTATATTAAGCACAGGATTTTAAAAGTAAGATTTCACCTATTGCCCTTCAACCATAGAAAGTTAAAATTTCCGTTTTATTAGTGTTGTTATCAATGTTCTATTATTGGGAAGAAAGGTTCCGGTACACTTCAAATCTGTTTGTTCTTGTGTTCATCGTAAGAGCTACTCAAAATATTACAGCATGTTCATAAATTATAAAATATACCAGAAAAAGAACGCTGGTTATTATTATTAGCTTACAAACAATAAAATTGACATTGAATTGAATATACTTTAGAGTTGTTAACAAGTTGAGACTTTCGTACGTTCATTAGGTAGAAACTGGATTCGCCTCGCTTCTTTTTATAGTATTGGCCCGAATATAAGCCGCACATTTTATCCAAATTTCAATTGTCATTTGTTCCGAATAGTTATTTGCCTTTTTATGCTTTTTAACGATGCACAGATATGAAAGACCACAACGAGCTACGACTAAAGTGGTCCCGAGATCGAATCCCGGATTGGAGATGGGTGCGTGTCTCTTCATCAGTTACATCACTCATCCTCATCGTCGCGATTAGCCAAAAGTGGAAGAGATACGAAGCTAAATAACAAAAATCAAATCAAAACAGGAAAGACTTTTGGTGCAGCCACACACACAGAATGACCTTCCTTAACATGATGTTAGCACAGATAAGTTACTTTCATGTTACTAACATCCTCCTTGAATTTTTTCAAAGTCCCAACTTATGGTTATTTTGGCTGTAAGTTTATTCTTACTCTAAACCCTCTTCCACCTGCTCTGTACGGAAAAATTCTGGACAAACAACCCTTGATATTCGTCATCGTAACGGTACATCTTGAGAGCCGTGAGGAGTTGACGACAACTTTCGCAATCGCCGGAAGCATTTCGCTTGGTTGGCGTCTTCTCGTGATACGTGTTTCGGTAGTACTTCGTTTCGCATTGTGTACTGTGTAGTGTAGTTCTGTGCAGATTCAGCAGAAAACCAACCACCACCACTGATTTTCGGAGTAAGAAAAGTAAGTATCCATGCTTATATTCTATAATTTCATTTTATATGTTTCTTTGTTCGCTGAAGTTCTGATTTAACTGCCGAATTATAAACGCTCGAATGAAGGAAAGAACCTGGTCAGACCCAACGATTACACCAAAATGGGAGATTAGCTTAAGGGCCCACTATTTACCATAGCATAATACAGGGAGGTTATTTCAGTGGTTTACCGCGAGCGTAACAGGTCCCGGCAAATTGCGTTACAGGAAGTCTGCAACAGAAACAGCTTGTTTGGAATGTTTCCACTTTTCAACAATTACAGTTACAATTACAATTAAAATAAGCACGTACCTTGTCGCAAGGATGCTGGAAAAGGTGTCCTCCCAAATACAAATATTTCTGGCACCTTATTTCTGACATCTAATCTTAGATCAGACATCGCTACTTTATCCTCAGTTGTCGCGAGAGCGCCGTCGGCTTATCGGGGGAGTTCTCAGCCGCGAGAGGGCGCGAATGCGACACCTGTCGTCAGTGATGCCAACCGTAGGGACATGTCGCTACGCATAGGGACTTTTCACTATATTTCGCCCGCGTAGGGACAGATTTGCCAAATGAGGGAAAACGTAGGGACTTTTTTCAATCTTGGAAAATAATATTTTATTGTGCAAAGGTGCAAAGCTTACTCGCCAGTCAGTTGCACTTTCTTCGTGCTCGCTTTGGAATGAATGGATTAGTTTATCTGCATACTTTAGCGAGGAGAAGAAAAATAGAACTAACTAACAAATCTCCATCAGAATTTTGGAACATGTTATCGGTTATCAAGGCAAGTTCTTTTTTGAAAACATTTCCACTGTCGCGAAAATAGTGCTAACATTGCCACATTCTAACGCGGAAACGGAAAGAATACTTTCAATGTTAAGTGATACAAAAACAAAAAAGAGAAATAAAATGGGACCAGAATTGTTCAAGGCTGCAGGAAATACAGCATCACCAACCAACATCTATCTCTTCACAGCAGCAGCATGTATGACTTCAAATAACATAATCAACAGTAAATGACTCAACGTTATTCATTAGGGGTGTGCGGGATCCCGAAAAGTTGGGACCGGGATCGGGAAAAATATTTAAAGTCCTGATCCCGACTTCGGGAAACGAGTTCTCGACTTTTCTGTATCCCGAGCAGTCGGGAAATACCGAATGGTCACTTTAAAAATTCTCGACGTTTTCTGCACTGTAAGTTTCTGGAACGTATCGGAAATTGTAAGTTTTTATTCTAGAAATGCAAAAACAATCACTTAGAGTGAAAATGACGTGTAGAATTCGAGATTTCCAGAGCTTCGGGAAATTTCGAACATTTCTCGTCCCGAAAATGTGCGGAAATTACAAATTTTTCGTCCCGAATGTCGGGATTTGAAAAAAATTCCGTCCCTATCCCGTCCCGACCCAAACAATTCTGTCCCGCACACCCCTATTATTCATTAAGGCAAGAATTTGCAATACCGGACCCTTCTGTAATTTCTATGCTACGTCTTATACTCACGATATAATTAGTCGTGATGGTTTATCTCAAGTTAACGTGTTGGGGTGAGGTGAAAAAAAATTTCATTAACGTGTAGAAGTTGTAAAATAAGCTTTTCAATTCTCGCAATGATTCTCCGTATACAAGTATGGTAGCCATATTTGTTGATATGAACAATTGACGTTCGCAAATAGTTACGCTGTCTACAGCGTTGCCACACTGTTGATTTCAGACTTGGAGAGCATGGATGGTGTAAGAATGGCGGAAGAGCACAGTAAAAAAGTTGTTAATGTTGTACAGATTTTTAGGTGGAGTGTGCGGGAGGATGGCCGTGGGATAATTAATAAACTCATGGATTTCGTTATATTGCCCGACAGTGACAGTGAGAATCACGATGTAGAAGAACATGTGTAATGTGGATTGATTTGATTACAGGTAAGTTTGGCAACAGTTCATCGATCGTAAAATTGCAGGATACGAAAATGGCGTCTTCGATGATGAACGTTTGCCGTTAAATTGCTACAAAATTTTTCTTTTATTTTATCGGTTCGTAATCACAATTAGCGCAAAACCATTCACGGATAGCTACACTGACCATTCTCGGTAAGGTTAGGTTAAGTTAGGTTAGGTAAGGCAAACATAATTAAAATTTGGGGTCGAAAAACCATGCACGGATAACCCCACAAACCATTGACAGATAGCCCCACGAACCATTCACGGTAAGGTTAGGTTAGGTTAGGATAGGCAAACATAGTTAAAATTTGGGGTCGTAGTAATATCAGGAATGTATATTTCGTTTCTTAAGTATTTGAAACACAAAATCTTTCAGTAAATAATGAGCAATCGTGCCGATCGCGGACCACTCAATTTAACTTATTTTGCAATTTCAACAGGTGACACCCAAATTTTAACTTCAAATTCGTGATTAGGAGGCCTCAATTAGTGAGTATGCGAAATATTACAAAAATCGGGGAGGGGTCCTGTATTGTAAATTCGCTCCTTCATTAATTGTGGAAGCACCGAGCAGAAAGATTTGGTAAGTAAATGTGTATATTTTATCTTCTGTTTTGCATGCTTATGAGGTGTTGTTTTTTTTTAGTCTCTTTACTTGGCGTAAGGACATTTGGTCAGTTGTAGGGAGATTTTGACTACGTCTTTAGGGACATTGCCGGAAAATGGTTAGCAACACTGTCGTCTTTTATACTGTGTTATTGAGTTGGTGTGCTTGTGCTTTATTGTGTGTTAATTTTTATTCATTCATTAGTAATTCCGCTAAACAAATATACTCTTCAACAAAGAGTTTTCATGTAAGATAATTACGTGAAAACGAACTCTTGCAGAAAAGTGGTGAGGCAATTACGAGAGACAGGATGTCTTGAACCTAAGAATCGTGTTGTATTGCTGTTGAAGGAGGTCATTTTCAATATCTCTTATAACACACGAGGTTAGTGATCATTATTATTACTTTTAAATATTATTTCACGCTTTCGGTTTGCTTTATGCGCCGGGATGCTGTCTTCCCTTTCTGTCAACTGAGGATAAAGTAGCGATGTCTAATCTAAGATTTGATGTCAGAAATAAGGTGCCAGAAATATTTGTGTTTGGGAGGACACCTTTTCCAGCATCCTTGCGACAAGATACGTGCTTATTTAAATTGTAATTGTAACTGTAATTCTGAAAAGTGGAAACATTACAAAACAAGCTGTTTCTGTTACGGACTTCCTGTAACGCAATTTGCCGGGACCTGTTGCATGAAGGCGCCGCTAAGCGGCCGACACGCTCGCGGTAAACGACTGAAATAACCTCCCTGTAGTTTCACATTAAGCTTCGTTGTCATCTAAAAAGTTGAATGAACTAAGTTGTGTGTTAGGTGAGAGTTTAATGCTTCCTTGTTTATGTTCTCTGCCTATTTAGTAATTTATTTTTGCAATTGCGGACAATCCTAGTGCCGTGAAGCAAATATACAGGCATATAAAATTTCGAAATGGTTGAAAGCACACTTTTTCTCTCTCGCGGTCACTTGACCCTTATCCTCTTCTTAGAATAAAAAACTGCCTTCTCATTCCTCTCTCCCTTTTGTTTGTAACGTTTTTGTCTATTTCTTTTCCGTTATAGCTTCCCATCTTCATTTCTCATTTTAGTATCTCTTCCTTTCTGTTTATTTCCTCTGTTTTCGAGCATTTATTTCCCTATGTTTACCCTTACATTTTTGGCCTCTTTCTTCTTTATTCTCTCTCTCTGTTACTATTCCTCTTCCTTGCCAGTAGACCCAGTGTCCGGGTTCTAAGCCACCCTCAGTGGGGCTCGTGGGGCTCGGTGGGGCAGAGCACAGTTTGGTTGCACATATTCACTTTCCCGGCACACAAGTACGACAGTGTCTTTGAAAATGTTGTAGTACAAGTGGCCCGGTACTGAATTTTCATTTGGGGCTCGTGGGGTTCGTCGTAGCCTTTTATGATGTATATTTTGAGGGGCACAGAGTTGGCGACACTGTGGGGTTTTTACTGTAGCCTTTTATGAGGGGGGGGGGTTTATTGCTTTTTGTTTACATCTGGTAACACTGCCGTAGTTTGACAGTGTTGTTAACCTACTGGGTTTTTTCACTGAGGCTCGAATCATCATGTGGGGCTCATCGTAGCTTTTTATGATGTATATTTTGAGGGGCACAGAGTTGGCGACCTGTGGGTTTTTACTGTAGCTTTTTATGAGGGGGGTTTATTGCCCTCTGTTTACATCTGGCAATTTTATTGGATGTTTTGTTTGAGGCTCGAAATTATTATTTGAGGCTTGAAATTATTATTTGAGGCTCGTCGGTGTTGCGTACCCACTCTACAAAAATTCTACTATATGATCTTTCACTGGCTAAGCTAACCTACAAATAGGAGTTGGCAGCACTGACTTATAAACCCATTGGGTCTTCTTGGCATGTTTTTTCATGATGTGTTGCTAGACTATTGAGCATCTTGGCGTATACAATGTATATATTTTGAGAGGGAGGTTATAGCTTTTTATGCTGTACGAATACTGGAAGCTTGACAGTGACAACCAACAGAGTAGGTAAACCTACATCCAGGAACTGGCAACACTAGTTTCTGACAGTGAATTTGAAATAAAATATTAAACAAAATACATGAGTAAGCACTGTGATTACAAATAGTACCAGTGTTATGCCCCCAACTCCAACTGGGCAACTGGGGGAAATAATTGTACAACAATTTGTACCTAATTGTACAACAACTTGTACCTAATTGTACAACATATACACAGACATAAAAGAGAGAGCCTTCCCGTAACTTACCTCATGTACAATTTATATGATTTTACAACTGTGAAAAGAAAGCATATGTGTTCTGTATGCACACATTCATTCTTATTTTTCGAAGTTGAATGAAAGCACATGTTTTTACGCTCTCGTAATACTAACCTTACCCACTGATTTTAAATTGCTTCCATCCGCTTTTTTTTTCTGTGTTATTTCCGCATGCACGCAACATTCGCTTTCAATAGACAGAAGGAGTTTTAGTATAGCAGGCTTTGAGTTTACAATTTATTAAATTAAACAATAATTTATGTAAGAATATACTTGTACTTACCGAACACAAAATAATAAAAAGCACATGTGAATATTTGCGTGTGTTCATGTTATATGACGGCTGAGTAAAAAAATAATGTTGACGCCCCGAAAGATAAAAGTTCCTGGTTCGACATCAGATGCATGCAAATTTTATGTTTTGCTCTCCAAAATCTTGATTTTTATGTTTGTGCTATTTGTCATACAGCAGAGGAGAAGAGGGGAGAGGGGAGGGGAGGGGGTACTATTAGCGCCATCTATTAGCAAACAATAGAAATAAAAAGTAGGGTCAAACTTTTTCAACACCCAAACATTTTAAACGTCCTCGTTTAGTAATACGATCAGCAGAAGATGTTTGAAGGAGTACTCTTAGTCGAGAAAGCTAATTGCTAGGGCCCATATATTGCTAAAATGTTCCTTGATTTGCATATTTCTCATACCGCCATATGTTGTTCTAGTTGACTTCTTCCAAAAAAATGCTAATTAGCGAGAGTTAATTAAGCAAGGCAAGTAAAAGAAGCAAATAGGACAATATGTGCCGGCGTGAGAATATGTAAAAATTCGACTCGATTCGAATTAAAGTTGGGGGATATTTTGCATTTTTTTTCCTATAATGTACAAAATATTTACCGTACATAATTTTTTCTATTTACAACAGTATAAAATAAGAGGAATGTGTGACAATATCCATATTAATTAGGAAGGTATGTTGTATGCTAGGTTAGCTAATTGTGTCTTCTACAGCTTCACTGTATAGAGGAAAGATGGAAAAAGAGAGCTCTACGGAAACTAACGCTCTTAACAATATTGAACGCCCCGTGAAAATTATATATAAATAAGGCATAAGCGTATTATCCACTTTCATGTCAGATTTTCCCAACCTGTGAGCTGTAGTGTTTAGGTGACAAGCGACCTGCTCAAATATAATACTGTTGACAATATTGTACGCCCCGTGAAAATTATATATAAATAAGGCATAAGCGTATTATCTACTTTCATGTCAGATTTTCCCAACCTGTGAGCTGTAGTGTTTAGGTGACAAGCGACCTGCTCAAATATAATACTGTTGACAATATTGAACGCCCCGTGAAAATTATATATAAATAAGGCATAAGCGTATTATCTGCTTTCATGTCAGATTTTCCCAACCTGTGAGCTGTAGTGTTTAGGTGACAACCGACCTGCTCAAATATAATACTGTTGACAATATTGAACGCCCCGTGAAAATTATATATAAATAAGGCATAAGCGTATTATCTACTTTCATGTCAGATTTTCCCAACCTGTGAGCTGTAGTGTTTAGGTGACAAGCGACCTGCTCAAATATAATACTGTTGACAATATTGAACGCCCCGTGAAAATTATATATAAATAAGGCATAAGCGTATTATCTGCTTTCATGTCAGATTTTCCCAACCTGTGAGCTGTAGTGTTTAGGTGACAACCGACCTGCTCAAATATAATACTGTTGACAATATTGAACGCCCCGTGAAAATTATATATAAATAAGGCATAAGCGTATTATCTACTTTCATGTCAGATTTTCCCAACCTGTGAGCTGTAGTGTTTAGGTGACAAGCGACCTGCTCAAATATAATACTGTTGACAATATTGTACGCCCCGTGAAAATTATATATAAATAAGGCATAAGCGTATTATCTACTTTCATGTCAGATTTTACCAACCTGTGAGCTGTAGTGTTTAGGTGACAAGCGACCTGCTCAAATATAATACTGTTGACAATATTGAACGCCCCGTGAAAATTATATATAAATAAGGCATAAGCGTATTATCTGCTTTCATGTCAGATTTTCCCAACCTGTGAGCTGTAGTGTTTAGGTGACAAGCGGCCTGCTCAAATATAATACTGTTGACAATATTGAACGCCCCGTGAAAATTATATATAAATAAGGCATAAGCGTATTATCTACTTTCATGTCAGATTTTCCCAACCTGTGAGCTGTAGTGTTTAGGTGACAACCGACCTGCTCAAATATAATACTGTTGACAATATTGTACGCCCCGTGAAAATTATATATAAATAAGGCATAAGCGTATTATCTACTTTCATGTCAGATTTTCCCAACCTGTGAGCTGTAGTGTTTAGGTGACAAGCGACCTGCTCAAATATAATACTGCTGACAATATTGTACGCCCCGTGAAAATTATATATAAATAAGGCATAAGCGTATTATCTGTTTTCATGTCAGATTTTGCCAACCTGTGAGCTGTAGTGTTTAGGTGACAAGCGACCTGCTCAAATATAATACTGTTGACAATATTGTACGCCCCGTGAAAATTATATATAAATAAGGCATAAGCGTATTATCTACTTTCATGTCAGATTTTCCCAACCTGTGAGCTGTAGTGTTTAGGTGACAAGCGACCTGCTCAAATATAATACTGTTGACAATATTGTACGTATATTGTATTGTATAGGAGACTAGAAGCATATAATTTGGCGAAAAAAAAAACCGGGTAAGGTCATAGAAAATAGTTAAAAAAAAAGTGAGCAATTATATTTTGCATTGCACAGCATTAGGTATTAAATAACATACCCCCAAAAAATCTCTGCATTATGCGTTCTGAAAAAAATTGCCCTACGTGCCAAATTACTGTGTCAAGTAAACATTTTCAAAGGCACTGTCGTACTTGTGTGCCGGGAAAGCGAATATGTGCGACCAAATTGTGCTCTAAGTGTGGAATAAATTTTACTATTGATAAGTTCAAGCGACACCAGCTTACTTGCAAGAGCACTGGAACATCTCTACCACAACCTTCCAAGCGAAAGGTAGAAGTAACCTCCCTCGATGCATCGCCACCTGCCAAACGCGTCAAGCTGGCGAAGAAAGCAGACCGAATTGCGTTTGAGCATTTATTAGAAGACTTTAACATAACATCAGACAGCTTCTGCGATGTGCGTAGTTTTCTGGAGAGCGAGCGAGCTAAGATAATATCCATCCTCAACGATGCATTGGCTACATACTCCACTAAATTCTATGCTGTGCTATGCTGCAAGTATAAGAAACCATCTGATGAAATATATAAATTCTTCCATGCCACAAAAGCAAAAACACTGCATCAGGCAGATATCACTGACCTCGACAGCATCTACAACAAGTTTGTCGAGGAGTTTGTGGCAAAGCACGAGGAGCATCAGGCTGAAGGCTCGGGCGGTTCGCTGTGTGGCGACCCCCACGAACTTTGTCTGACACTTAGCAAGTTCCTGCCACTGGCAGGGTCTAGCTATATTGCCCTGCCACCCGAGGTTGAAGCAAGGAAAGCTGTTCTCAATATTCAGAACAAAGACACCAAATGTTTCCTCTGGTCGGTGCTGGCAGCATTGCACCCTGTTCACTGGAAAAACCACTCGTACCGTGTTGCACACTACAAGCAGTATGAGTCGGAACTGGAGGATGCAATGGCCGGGATTGCCTACCCTGTAGAAGTCTCGCATATTCGCAAGGTTGAGGCTCGTGCTCGTGACTTGTTGGGCCTGCAATTAGCCATCAATGTTTACGGTCTCACCGAGAACGAAAATGAGGTCCATCCCATCCGGGTGAGCAACATGAGCAACAACAACGAGGTACGAGAAATCAACCTCCTGCTCATCAAGGACGAGACCCATCACCATTACACCCTTATCCGTTCCCTCTCTCGGCTTGTTTCGAGCCAACGGAGCAAAGACAAAACCCACGTCGAGGTGTGTCGCAGGTGCTTGGCTATATTTTATAATCGAGAACAGCAGGATTACCGGTACATCAGAGGACCCAACATTGCTGCTGAGAAGCTAGCTCGCCACATGCTCTATTGTGGTACCAACAAGCCTGCACGAATTATCCTGCCCGAACCTGGTGCAGTAGAGTGCTTTCGCATGCACAGTGCTATGGTGAAGCATCCTGCCTATATTGTAGCAGACTTCGAGGCCTTTCTTCAACCTCTGTCTAACTGCGAGCCCAACCCCGAAACATCCTTTACCATTCCTTTCCAAATCCACGAGGCCTCGAGTTACTCCTATGTTGTGGTGTGGCGAGACCAACATATTGCCTCCGAGCCCTATGTGTATCGCGGTCCCGACCCGGTCAAACACTTCCTGGAGAGAATGCAACAGGAAGCCATCAAGATAGGGAAGGTGCTGTTGGCCCCCAAGCCCATGCTGCCTCTGTCTCCGGAAGACAAGCATCAGCACGAAATGGCTCTAAATTGTCCTGTTTGCAAGTCGGTCTTCACTGACGATAACAAAAAGGTCCACCACCATGACCATTATGGGACCGGAAGCTACATTGGCCCGTGGTGCAACAGATGTAACTTGAGAGCCAGGGACCCGCGCTTCATACCGGTCTTTTTTCACAATGGCTCGGGATATGATTTCCATCACTTGGTCACACATCTAGGGTACGACAATGCGAGAATCAATGTCCTGGCACAGAACGAGGAGCGTTATATTAGCATCAGCAAGTGGGTGCCGATCCCCAACTCAAGCAGCAGCATCGAGCTTCGGTTCCTCGACTCTCTGAGGTTCCTCCAGGCAAGCCTCGATGCTCTTGCTGGGAAGCTCAGAGACGACCAACTAGCCATTACTACATCAAGTTTCCCGAACTTAGATGTCGCACTCATCAGACGTAAAGGGGTCTACCCCTACGAATACGTCACAGACCCTTCCAAGTTCGAAGAAGAGTTGCTGCCTCCCCAGGATAAGTTCTACAGCCAGCTGAGAGGTTCTGGTATTACCGACGAGGAGTACAAGCATGCTCAGTCTATGTGGGTCGAGTTGGGTTGCCGAACTTTCGGTGATTACCACGATGCATACCTGAAGCTTGATGTGACGCTTCTTGCCGATGTGTTCCAGGCGTTTCGGGCGACTGCGATAAACATTTACAACCTGGACCCTGTATATTTTTACAGCCTTCCTGGACTGGCATGGTCGGCCATGCTCCTGCTGACTAAAGTTAAACTTTCACTTATCTCCGATAATGATATCATGCTTTTCATCGAGAGAGCTATCCGGGGCGGCATGGTCCAAGTGTCGCAACGCTTCGCACACGCCAACAATCACCACATGGCCACTGGTTACGACCCCTCCCAACCATCAAGCTACATCATGTACACTGACGTGAATAATCTTTACGGGCACTCCATGATGCAGCCACTCCCAACAGGACAGTTTAAGTGGGTTGATCCTTTATACCACGACATCGAAAAAGAGTGCGACGAGTTTGGGTTTTTTGCCGAGGTGGACCTTGACTTCCCCGAGAAGCTGCAGGATACATTCTGTGACCTTTCGCCTGCTCCGGAATTGAAGTGTCCACCTGGCTCGGATCAACCGAAGCTCGTCATGGACTTGGAGCCCAAAAAGCATTATGTGCTACACTACCGGAACCTCCAGTGGTTAATGCAGCAAGGGGTCTCGGTCAAAGCAGTTTACCAGGTGCTCTTGTTCAGGCAGTCTCCATGGTTGAAGCAGTACATCGAACTGAACACCAAACATCGCAATGATGCCACTTCGGAACTTGATCGCGATTTTTTCAAATTAATGAACAATGCGGTATTTGGGAAGACCATGGAGAATGTGCGAAATCGCGTTGATGTGAGGTTGGTGACGAAGAAAACACAGTGTCGTCGACTTGTTGCAAGCCCGCTGTTCAGGTCTCGAACAATTTACAACGAACAGATGTCTCTGATTCACATGAACCGGGGCAAGGTGCTACTCAACAAGCCCATCTATGTGGGAGCTGCAGTTTTGGATCTGAGCAAGTTGTGCATGTTCGAGACATATTACGGCATACTACGTGCACACTACAACCACAATATCTCGCTCCTCTACACAGACACAGACAGCTTGGTGTACCATGTTCGCACGGCCGATGCATATGGTGATATAGCCAAAGTTCCAGCTCTTGTCAAGCTCTTCGACACATCGGGCTATCCCCAGCTAAACCGGTATGGAATTCTGCCCCGGAACAAAAAAATACCCGGCAAACTCAAGGACGAGAAAGACGGGGATGTGATTGTGGAGTTTGCTGGACTTCGTGCCAAAGCCTATGCGATCCGGGCTGAGGGTTCTGTAACAAAAAAGGCAAAGGGTGTAAGCAGGCAAGTGGTTCGGGAGCACCTCAAGTTTGAGGATTACCTCCAGTGCCTCAGAACAAAATCGCCCATTCTACAAAAAGAGCATCGTATCCAAAGCGTCGATCATGTGCTTACAACTAATATTGTCAGGAAAGTTGCTCTGGATGCACACGACGACAAGAGGTGTATTCTTGAATGTGGGGTCCATACACTTCCGTGGGGCCACTATCGCCTCCAAACTAGTAAGGCCTGCCCAGAGTGTAACAAAAAGTAATAGGCAATGCGAAAAAAAACAATTTTAATTTACTTCCACTTCCTCAATTACATGCATGCATGGCACAGCAAAATTAAACTTCTGGAAACTGCTAATTGCAATTTGTACTTATATATATAAAATTCCACATTTCTTATTGTGTGCTATTTTTTTTTATTTATTTAAAACTGTTCAGTCACTCTTTCATTCTTGACGTCATACACAAATGTTTTCTCTGCAATAAGAATGACACTGCACAGAGTATCTGCAGGCAAGGCATCGTGAAACTCGCATACAATCTTGATGTTGGTACGATCGTTGACCACCACTTGCTTCCTCTTAGATGTGTTGATGACGGTCATGGGTCTCCGTGCTTTGAATTCGCTGGGCGCGTAGTACACGTCCACGCTTCCTTCGGTCACGCGTTTGTAAGCCGTGTAAGCTTCGTAAAGTTTGAGGTAATCGTCTTTGGTCATGTCGAGGTTGTAATTCTCGCGCGGGAACACTTCGTTCCTACCGTTCTTCAGATAAACGTTCTTGATCTTGCAGTCGTCGAACTTGCTGGAATCTTTTTCCTGATCGTTATCGCGTCCGGTCTGAAAAAGCACTACGACGAAATCTGGCATGTCGAACTGTATGTTGTTGAACTGTGTCGTCACGTCGAATTCCATGTGACTTCCCGACGCCATCTTCTGCACGCACTGGTAACCGTGAAAGTGAATTGGCACCTGCGGACTTTTCAAGATCTCCGCTTTGTACTTGAGGGCGTAGTTCGTTTCGTATTCCACCACCGGCATTCTCAATTCCATGCTCCGGATGACGCATTTCGCTGCTTCGGGTAAAGTGTTGGCTATCGGCGTGGTGCCGTCCGGACCCAAAGTAGCGTATCGCATCAGTGCGTCGTTGTCGTTGGCCGCTCTTCGAAACGTAACGCGCAGTCCTCCCTTCCACATGATCTCCTTGTAGTCCGAGAAGAAACCAGGCAGCAGACGCATGGGAAAGAGCACCGTGTGACTTTTCGTCGATATTTTGGTTCCGGCTTCGAATCCCCCGGCCTGGTAGTACGCTGCGTCCGTTTTGGATAATTTCAACGTTCCCACTGCCGTCGACGTGATGCCTGGATAGTCTATTCTATCGATGACGGTGTTGTGTTTCCTCACCTCCACCTGCGAGAACAGGTGAGGCACGAAGTTGTCCACGAGTATCAAGTTTGCTGCTGCGGGAAACGCGTCTCTGCTTTCTTTCTTCACCACGTCGAATTGAAGGTAGAGGTCCGCTCTGTGATAATGAACGAACCCGTCGCATACGTCCACGTCGTATTCGATCTCCCTGTTCGCTTCGTTCAGATTGGCGAACGTGCGACGGTTGGGAGGGAAAGATTGCAATTCGTAACTTTCGATTTGCTCCATTTTCACTATGCGTGTTATTTATTATACGTTGATCTCCACGATGGCCGTCGTAGTGGCACCTGCGAAATCCACCACGTCTCCTTTCTCGTTCGTCACCACCAACTCTATGTCGTCTATGCGGTTGCGGCATACTGGAAAATAGATCGGCGAAGAGGGCGTGTAGATGATCGGTTCCATGAACTCGGAACTTGGTTTGAAAGTGGCTATGATTCCCGTCTGCTTGTGACTTCCTAATAATCCGTCCGAAGATTTCGTGATCATACCTTCCGCCACGTTACAGTGTACGTTCAGAGTCTCTATGGCCAAGAATTTAGGAATGTTGGTTGCTACGTGCTTGATGCCAGCTTCGAGTTTGGTGTTGTTCTCGAAACCTAAAAGTTCTTCCATGGTGCCCAGGTCCACGGTCTCCGTCGCGGATAGGATTTCCACTCTGTGCGTGACCGAATTTTGAGAAAGGTATGTGCCTTTGGGTAATTGAGCTTGCAAAGTGGAAAGATTGTATTGTCCTGGCGTGACGACGATGTGTTCGCTTCCGACGCTAATTTTGTTGTTGTGCTGCGTAACATTAGGTATGAGGTACATGCTGTAGAATGCACGCAGAGCCACGAATTTAGGATAGACGATGTCGTCGTGCAGCGTGAGTTTCAAGATTGAAGATTCGCTCGTGAGATGGAACACGCCCATCCTAGTGATGCTGTTTGAGGTTCCACAATGCTTTCTGGAAATCTTCGATCGTAGGGTTATTTATTTTAGAGAGAAACGCGAGCACGGAGAGGCAGAGATGACCGCAGTTCACGTCTCCGAAATTTTGAATGCGTTCGTCGTTGTAGTATATAGAGGTTTTGTTCGTTTTCAGATAATGAATTAAATTTGTAGGTGGGACACCTCCGAAAGAATCGAAAACGAATGCTTTATCATTGTCGTTTTTGTGGTAACATATCCAATGCGTGCCTGGATTTTCTTGACCGTCCAAGTTGACTACTCCGCATTCTCTTCTTTTAATGCTTGAAGGTAACGAGTCGGACATGAAAACTCCTCTGAAGTGTTTGATTTGTAACGGTTCGATCAGAGATTCAATGTCTCGGTTGGTGAGTGCTTCTGTTTCTTTTTTTAAACTTCTTCATCACCCCCTTTCCTCCTTTCTTCTCCATGGCCAGGTTGTGACGTTTCTGTTCTTCCAACTCGGCCTTGTTCTTCTTCGAGTCGATGACGGTTTTCGCGATGGCGGCACTTCCGCCGGCCAAACTTCCAACGGCCCCCAATGCTGCCAGGATGGCCGGGATGCTGAATATGAAACCTCCGATCTTTTGCTGTTTCCGCGAACGCTGCAATCTTTTCAATTGAGGTGTGCTGAGCAGCAATTTCATTCCGTGTCCTTTCGACAAGCAAGAACGTTTCTTCTCGCGTTGTTTCTTGGTGAGTAACCCATCGAGGGCACCTAGATTTTTAAGATTGGAGTATGGTATCTGGTACACGACACCCTTGGGCTTCATGTTGATGCTCTATGTGTTATTTTCACGGTATGTTATTTATATATATATTCTGAGATTTTTTCTTGTGTAGTTTTTTTTACGGTATGTTATTTATATACCCCACCCCAATTTTTGTTTCGTGTTCATGGCGATGGTGGTACCCAGTGCGGCGACCCGTTCACCCAGCGATGCGTCTCTGCTCACGAACCTTTCGAAAGCTGCGTGCTCTAACTTTCTGTCTGCTTCGTGACGTGCGTCCAGATCCGTCTGCGTGGTGTTGTAGGCGATGTCGTGATCTTTGCATGCGGCGTCCAACGGATTCACACCCTTGTCTCCTCTCTCCAATCTTTTCTCGAGTTTGGTACCCGGTCCGCAGTACTGGTAGCCAGGTAGATGCATCTCGAAAGGTAACTTGTTGATGATGTCGTTCACGAGTCCCTTTCCTTCGGCCACGTTCCAAAATTTCGGAGGCAGCGTGTTGATGATTTTGATCAGGTAACCTATGCCCTTGTCGTCGTTCACGATGAAGTTGGAAAGTTTCGTGCTGATCATGTCCACGATGCCAACCTTCTCGTTGTAGAAATTACGGTTGCCTGCATTCTCTTCGCCGGCTATCACCAACAATCGGTCCACGAGTTTCCTAACGTCGTCCACCCAAACGAATTCTTTGGGTAACGTGTTGTAGCGTTTGACGCCGCTGCCTGTTTTGACCTGGTTCCAAATCGGTTTGATGAGATTCCTGTACTTCTCGCCGCTGCTCGATTTCACCCTATTCTGCGAGGCGTCGTTGTTCTGGTACAAGGCATCCGTCATGATCAGAATTTCCTTGTAACTTTGGTAATCTTCGTCGGTTTAATCTTTCGGCTGCTTTTTGGCGACGAGTTCCCACAGTCCCACCGTACCCGGATACCTGTTCCAACTATCCTTGTCGCCTAAATTGACTTTAATGTCGTTGCCTTCGAAAGTCACCTTCGATTTCCCAATCTTCCACACCACACCGCCGCCTTCGCTGGTTTCCATGCTGGGATACAATCCGAACACTTCATCCTTGTCGAATTTCCCCGTGCTCAGGTAGTCTCGTGCCAAAGGTCCCAACTCGATTTTATCCGAAGACGTGCTGCCTATGGCTCGACGTCGTGCCGGTGCATCCTTCAGTTCGAACGGCGTCGAAGGAATGCTCGAAATGGGCGTGGGTACGGCGTAACTTTTAGCTGCGAGCGGTACGAGTTCGTTGATCAAATTTTTATTTTGTTCCGTGACACTTTTAATTTCTTTACCTAGACCGCTGATGGCATCGATCACAGGTTGATCCTGAAGTTTCATCTCTTCGTAGAATCCGCGATTCTCGGATTTCCAACCTTTGAAGCGTTTCGCGAGGTAATCGCGAAGCTTGAGATTTTCGTCTTCGATTTTTCGTTTCGTCATGACGTTATTTATACACGTCGTTTCTCACAACGTTGCAACGTTTAGAAAGTCGTTGATTTTGTTTCTGTATTTTCCGTCGTTGGGTTTTCTCGTCATGTCGATCGTAGCGAATCCGAAATCGTCACTGTTCCAGCAAGAAGAGCAGCCTTCCGAAAATTGATTGTAGTTCATGTCTCCGCCTACGTAGTCATCGTACGCATGCTTGAGGTTGGTGTGATCTTGACGAAACAAACATATGAAATTAGCGTTGTCGCGTACTAACTGTTTTGGAATTTTGGAAAACGTTTGAGCTAGGTAAAAGCAATCCATTTCTTTGTGACGACCTTGCGTGAAAAAGTTGCGAATTTCATTTTGATTTTCCAGGATGGCGTCGTCGAACACGACGACTGAATTTTCACGACAATCGTCGAGTGGTTTTATTTCCGAGGCGAACGTTGCAATGTCCAGACCATCGTACAGTTTCTTCAGTTGCTGGTATTTGGATTGCTCCAAACTTTTCGAGAACACGTACAGGTGCCTGTTCTTCCAATCTAACCAATTCGGTGCGAGGAGAAAATTGTCCACGAGCAGTGTCGTTTTCCCACACCCCGAAGGACCTACGATCAGACAGCGGATGTTGTCGGGAAGGAACTTGCCGTTCTTTTTTTTTTTCGTTTGACTTTCCGGATCCGGTAGACGCTTCACCACGTTCCACGTACTCACAAGATCACTTCGTCCGCGTCGATCCAACTCTTTTCCGGAAGTCCCAGCCATTTGACAAACAGTTTGTCACCTTTCCTACGCAATACTTTCTCGATGAGGTACGTGTCGGGGTGTTTTGTTTTAGAGAGTTCCTCTTCGTAAAATCTTCCTTTCAAAATCTCGCCGCTACTATCTTTTATTATATACGTGTGTCGGTTTCCGGGTAGAACTCGAACCACCGTAAAGAGTTCCGTGCTCCAATTTTTTGTGAATCCCTTCTCGAAGGTGCGTTTGAATTTGCTGATCCTCACCCGGTCTCCAATTTTGTATTTAGCTTTTTTTGTCGTGGGTGTGTACTTTGGACAGTAAACGGTAGAAATTAAACGCTGCTCGTCGGACTTGGTAACGTCAACTGGCTTCATGCCTATCGTTCTGTGTACCGTTTCATTATAGGTGTCGACGAGTTCCGGCAGGATGTCGACCCATTTGTAATTTCCCCGAAGCGTGAATCGTTTCCACATGTGTGTTTTCAAGGTTCGATTGAATCTTTCCACGATGCTGGCTTTGATGTGACTGAAGGTCGAATAATGTCGAACGTCATGTTTTTGAATAAACTTTTGGAATACAGCGTTATAAAATTCCTTCCCCTTGTCTGTTTGCAGAAACCGTGGTCGTCTGCCACCGCTTTCGCGAAAAATTGTCTTGAATGCTTCCGTGACGCATGTCCCCGTTTTGGCTTTCAAAGGTAGAGCCCATGCGAATTTCGAAAACGTGTCTATGACGGTGAGAAGGTACTTGTTGCCCTTGTTCAATTTATGCACGTTTTTCAAATTGCCGCTACTCATCTCCGCGAGGTCACTTCGCCAGAGGTCGTCGATGCCCTTGGTTACCACAGCCAAACGTTCGTAGTTCCGGCGTGCAGGTTTATGCAATTCTTCGACGATGGCTTGCCTAGACATTTTTTTAGAGATTACGTTTCAAGAGAAGCACAAGCGTGATGGGATTCAAAGAGGGTGGCACTTCGCTCGTGTTTTGAATGATCAGCTTATCGCCGGCACTCACGTCGAAAACGGTGAGATCTTCGTCTTCGTGTATTTCATATATGTTGCGCGTTTCGTTCCAACGTGCCAGAGGAATGTTTCCTGCTTTCTGGACACCACGATTCGATATCAAAGTCATGGTAGGAACGCTAGCTTTTCTACCGTGAGACCAGTACGAAAATTCGTTTATCTGAATCGTACCATCGAGGAGAAACTTGTAGTACGGATGATAAGGATGCAACATGTACAGTTTGTTACCTTCGACGAACGTGGAGATTCTCTGTTGATTGGGTACGCTGTTGATTTCGATGGCTTGCAGAGAATGCAGTTTAGCGAATTTAGTGTCGACGCCGAGCAGATTACTGTGAACTTGTCCGAGTTTATTTTCGATGGGCAGCAAATGCTCGATTATGGTATCCGTTACGGCAGAAAACGACGGTTTGATTTTCACTTCCACGTTCAACTGCTTGTAGTTTTCGTTGAGTTCTTGCAACTTGGCACCGAAAGAAGCCAGCGTCGATTCCTGCGTGGATTCCAGCACTCCAACTTGATCTCTAATGTTGACGACGATGTTCTGAAGGTTCTCGACTTGATTCAATTTCGAGCTCTTCTCAGTAAGATCATTCACGATGCTTCGCATCTCTGTAAACTGCGTGTGAAGGTCGGCGACGCTCTGGGAAGTGGGCAGCGTCGACACCAGCGAACTAATTTCGTCTCGAATCTGTTCCACGTTCGCCGTTTCCGTTTCTAGTCGTTTCAGCATTCGAGATATGTTTCTTTTCAAAGCGTGCAATTCTTTGGAGGTGGGGAGATTGGCCACCCTACTCTCGAGATCGCTCAATGAACTTTTGATGTCGCTCGATTCGGATAGTGCCGTCACCGCCGTTTTCAATTTTTCCAAATCTTCGCTCGAAGGCACGCTCGTCCGTAACGATTCCAAGTCACCCTGTATGTTGTCCAGTACGTGATGAAAATGAGCAAGATTGGATTCGACGTTTAAATTTTCTAAATATTCGATTTTATGCTGAACCGTGCTCAACGTGTCTTGAATGCTCGTCAGCGCGCTCGCTTCAGCGTGAATATTTTTAATTTCTTCGTTGATCAACTCCAAGGACGCCTGAAGCGTAGCGATGGTGGTTTGAATGTGTTCGAAATCTTGATAGGCCTCCAATTGAAATTTTATGTTCGCGATGCTTTTACCGATGACCTGCAGTTCGTCCGACGATGGTAGGTTCGTCATGGTATCTTCCAAAGTCTGCAACTTGGATTTAATTTCTTCCAACGTGCCGGTGAATTCTTCTTGTAATTTGGAAACGACGACGTGCAAGCGTTCTGCGTCTATATCGTTCACCACAGTTTGAAGTTCGGAGAAATTCTTTTCGATTGCGGAAGTTCGTTCTTCGATTTCGAGTTTCAATTTTTCCAAATCTTCATTTTTCGATTGAAATTGCTGTAATTTGGCCAAATCATTTTGAAGCGAATCCACGCTCAACTGTATATTTTGAACGCTGTCGTAAGAAGGTACGTCGACATAATTTTTTATCAGCGTCTTCAGTTCGGAATCGATTTTCAGAATGGGGTCGAGACATTGCGTTTGGAGCGTAGCGATTTCCGACTCTAAACTTTTGTTTAAGGTTTCCTGCAAAGCGATCAAATCGGTCCTCAACTTCTTAACTCGAATGTCCAACATGAGAATCTCTTCTGCGTGGTCTACACGCTTGGTGTTGCCGAAAATGTCGTTAGGCATTTTTGGTTAACGGTTATTTATAATAGGATAGACGATTCGTAATTCTACGAAGAGAGGAATAAGTTTGTCGTAATCTCCGAGGAGTTCTATGTAAAAATAATCTCCTGCAGACACATCGTACGTAATGTTAGAAAGCATCTTGTCGTGCTTGATTCGAAAAATGTTCTTGCCGGTAGAAATTTTGATTTCGCCTGCGTTTTCCGGATTCACGGTGATTTGAAGTTTCCCGTCGATCGGAATTTCGTAGAAATGTAAATTGTTATTAAAAACATAAAACATCTTGCCCACATCGTCATTCAGTTTCGTCCAAATGCTGTTGAGGTGAATGATCAACAGACCGTTGAGTTTAGATAATACGGAAGGTAAGAGGTTATTGGAATTTGGTGGTGCGGTCTCCATGTTGATCTGTTTGCGGAAGCCAAAAAGATTCATTGTCTTTGTTAGTTATTTAAGAATACGGTCAAAGTTTTTTTTTGTAATGACACGCAAAGTTTTTTTTGTTTGCTTGCGTCACAATACAGGCACGCGCGCGCACGTGTGTGTGTGCGACACATTGTTCCCGAAAGAGGTTTACAAAAGTCACGATATATAAACATTTGGTCCCACAGTTGGAAAATTACGATAAGTTGCATTCAAAAGTTTCAAAATATCATATAGTAGAATTTTTGTAGAGTGGGTTGGCAACACCGACGAGCCTCAAATAATAATTCAAGACTCGTCGGTGTTGCCAATTCCTATTTGTAGGTTAGCTTAGCCAGTGAAAGATCATATAGTGGAATTTTCTTCGGATGGGTTGGCAAAACCCAAGCCTCAAACAAAACATCCAATAAAATTGCCAGATGTAAACAGAGGGCAATAAACCCCCCTCATAAAAAGCTACAGTAAAAACCCACAGGTCGCCAACTCTGTGCCCCTCAAAATATACATCATAAAAGGCTACGATGAGCCCCACATGATGATTCGAGCCTCAGTGAAAAAAACCCAGTAGGTTAACAACACTGTCAAACTACGGCAGTGTTACCAGATGTAAACAAAAAGCAATAAACCCCCCCCCTCATAAAAGGCTACAGTAAAAACCCCACAGTGTCGCCAACTCTGTGCCCCTCAAAATATACATCATAAAAGGCTACGACGAGCCCCACGAGCCCCAAATGAAAATTCAGTACCGGGCCACTTGTACTACAACATTTTCAAAGACACTGTCGTACTTGTGTGCCGGGAAAGTGAATATGTGCAACCAAACTGTGCTCTGCCCCACCGAGCCCCACGAGCCCCACTGAGGGTGGCTTAGAACCCGGACACTGGGTCTACTACTCTTGCCTGCCTCTTTCCGCTTGCTTTGCTTCTATTTCTCTGTCTCTCTCTCTCTCTCTCTCTCTCTCGCTCGCTCGCTCATCTATTTCTTTCTCCCTTTTTCTATTTCTTTCTCTGCCTTTTCCTATTTTTCTTTGTTATTTTCTACTTGTTCCTCTTTCTCTCTCTCTCTTTGCTATCTCGATATATATCATTCTCCCCAAATCTTTCTTCTCTATTTCGCTCGTTTATCTATTGCTTTATCTCTCTTTTCTTTCTCTAATTCTATCTCCCTTCCGAATTTTCTTACACCTCTCTCTCTCTTTCCTATTTCTCTCTCGCCCGTCTGTCTGCCACGGCCTCTTTTCTCTCTTGTCCTCGGTCTCCCGATGGCTGATTACCTCATTTGCTTGTAATCAATGGATCTCGGGTTCGATACCTGCTGCAGACACATTGCGCAGTGGTTGGGACCACACTTTCAACTATAGGTCCATTCCGACCACCCTATTTGTATATAAAGTGGAGTTAAAACCAAGAATTCAAGCAATTCTCTTCTCCTCCTCCTCCTCCCCCTCCGTCTCCTCCTCTCTCTCTTCACGTTGTGTGTGTTCCTTTATCTTTATCTGTCTCTTTTCATTATCCTTCATTCTCTGTCTGACTCTTTAATTCTGTTGCTTTCTCACATTCTCCTTATATATGTGAAAGATAAGAAATATTATATTAAAAAATCCCTGAATGCTAGAGACAATGGTTCTACCAACGGCGTGCGCACTTTTTTTAGTGGTCCGTCCTCATTTTGCCATCTTTTCGTGCGTCTGGCGTTCTTTTCTTAAGTGCAGGGGAAAGGGAGGTTATAACCCCCACCAATAACTCTCCTTGGGCACGCCACATTAGCATGCAATATTAATTGGATACTTTCCATTATCCAGTGTAGTTTCAAGAACTAGACAATGGATAATATCGAATTAACATTCCATACTAACATAACTTTAAACAACAAAAAAATGATTATTTCACTCATCTTAGTAATTATGAATGAAATTATCATCCTAGGACTTTACATATATTTTTTTTTAATACTACTTGTCTGTTGTTCATTATTCTTAACTGTGCCATTAAATTGATATACTCAACTAGTATTTTGTTTTGATATCACTAGTTCTCATGCAAAGTTTTTATATTGTTTTTCTTAAGGCACTTATTGTTCCTGTAATGAAAACAAGAAAGAATTGCTATTGTCGTGCAGAGGAATGTGAGGCATATCAACCAACTAAAGAGGGGTTATTCTGTGCTTATTGTGGATATCCACCAACGAAGCATGCAAAAGGTAAGTGTGTGTTACATATTATTATCTGAAACATGAATAATTGCATTTCCAAATCAATCGGTGATAAGACAATCTCACTTTCCGTAGACAATTTACCATGATGAAAGTGTTCCTCGTTTTTTTAAATTTGGACTTGCGAATTAACAAATATAAATAGAATAATTCAATTTTGAATTAATTTAAATTGTCTTCAGAATATTTTTGATTCGCTCAACATTAGGTAGGCTACATTTAAGGCTCAGATTTATTAAACTGCTTGACACAACATCCGTGTGGCATATCAAGGGAGGGGGGGGGGTTGGTGGGGGTCATAACTTATAACCACCTCTTTTGCTCAGTAATCTTTAAAATATGTTAAGAAAAATATCAAAGGCTGAAAAAATGGCAAATTGAGGGCTCATTAATAAAAATAAGCATATGTACCCCCCTCCTTTCGAAAATCCTCATAACTCATAACATCACTTACAATCAGAATAGCTTCTTATTGGATGACATAACCCCTTCATACCTTTGATACCTAGCTTTATAAATGAGACTCATGTTAATTCAATATGCTTAACTGTTAATATTTGTAGTGTCTCTCTCTCTCTCTCTCTCTCTCTCTCTCTCTCTCTCTCTCTCTCTCGCTCTCGCTCTCTCTCTTTCAGTAGTGGAATCCTCTTGTGAAAAAAATATTCTTATACTTATAGATGTTATAGACAAGGATATCATGTCAATTTTCCTGTTTAATTTTGCATTTAGACTGTTTAATGTGCAATAACTATATCTTGCCTCTTTTATTTTATTTTATCTATTTGTGGAATATGCATTTTTAAGTCATAAAGTAATTTTGGCTCTAAATTTTCCCTACCACCTTTAAATACAAACTCTCATCTACAGATGGAAAATTAAGAATACACCCCTGTAAATATTTTTTGTGCAAGTGATAAATTATTTTAAGTAACTTAACTACACATACATAATGGCCAACACGAGAAACAGTCATGTATATTCTCTTTCACTTTCTTAATCGCTTGAGATATGGAATGGTATTTTTTTCTCTTAACATACAAACTTTTATACACATCAAGCTTCCCACCAAAGACTTGGAAATTTCATTATTACAATGACATTTAGTCATGGAAAGTGGTAGAGGAGCAGAGAGAACTCTTTCTCCGTTTATTTGTTTTTCTTTTTGTTTCATCCTTTTTCTATTTTCTTTCCACTTGCTTTCTCTATTCAGCCTCTCTCTTTGTCAGAGAGAACTAGACTCCTTCCCTCACTCATGTATTTTATTCCCTCTTCTCCTTTATCTCTGTGTCTCCCAATGCCTTTGTCATTTTTCTTATCTCCAACATACGAGACACACATATGTATGAGAGTGCGTGTCTCATTTAGAGAGAGAGAAATATGTGTGTGTCTGTGTGTGTGTCATCTTCCCTTTCTCTCTCTCTCTCTCTCTCTCCTCTCCCTCTTTCTCTCACTGCATTTCTTCCATTTTCTCTTCTCTCCTAGAGGGAGACAGACAGAGAAATATGTGTGTGAAACAGTCATCCTTTCTCTGAAGGAACTGAAAAAGGAAAGAGAGAGAGAGAGAGAGAAGGAAGAAAAGAGTAAGAAGAGAAAGGGAGGAGAGGAGAGTGACAGAGTGAACCCCCCTGCATCTGCCTCTTTCTCTCCCTCTCAACTTTTCTATCCTTTTGTGAGGGAAAAAGAAATGGTGGGAAGGAAAGGATGGAAAGGAGAAAAGAGTGAGGGGGGAGGGAAAAGAAGAAAAGAGATATAAGTCATGAAGGGTTTCATATGCAAATTACATAATTCAAAACCATGCATTCTTTTGATCTATGGCCTCGGTGGCTCAGTTCGTAACGCGTCTGACTACAATGCTACAAGTCCCGGGTTCGATCCAGAGCCGGTTCAAATCCGGGAACTTTTCTAACGTTGGAAGAGGCTCTGGCGCCCACCCAGCGTCGAATGACATGGGTACCCTGGGGGCTAAAGGCGGTCAGGGGCTTGATGTTGATCACATTTCCCCCATTCACGACCGGATCAAGAAAGTGTGGGGCGTTACCCCCCACACATCCTATACGCCTCCATGGCGTGGTGCTAAGCACAGGGGAGCACTTTACCTTTCTTTTTCTTTACCTTTTCATCTGTTTCAGTCCCTTGTAAGTCCCTAATTATTATATTTTCAAACCTTCAAGTAATGTGATAAAGTGTTGGTTTATGAACAGAAAAGTAATATAAATTAACTAAATTGAATATGCTATATGTTTAATCACTTTGTTTTGACTTATAAGTATATTTCAAAATCTGTCTCCTCTATAGTTTTACAAAGAATATTATTGCTATTATTTTACACCACCTGGGTATGGTATATTTTCCCAGTGCTAATTTAAATAAACCTTGAATGTTCTCTGTTTCATAGCAGTAAATATGATATTTGTTTTGATTTACAGGAAGTTGACATCAACATTTTCTTGGCCCTGTGCAAAGACATGCAACATAAAGGAGAAAGTGCTCTTGTGATGAGTTCCGGGTTCAAGTCTGGCCTGTATAGGAGTGTTTTGTGTACCTGTCTTCATGCATCAAAGGTAAGAGCACACAAGCTCTAATTGCTGTAGTTGAGGGGAGGAACAGTGGAAGTAATATACTAAAGGGGTGTAGTTGAGTAGTTGGATTCTAAATAATTCATAGTGATTAGTAAAATAGAAGAGCTGAATGGTTGGTTACTGCTCTTGTCTTTAATATGAGTGGTTATTGGTTCGAACTCTTTGGAGTTCCAAAGTTCCTGTATAAACCCAACATCATGAGAACAGTTGGGGATCTACATGCAATAAATAAAATACTGTGAGCTTGAACACCAGTAACAGTGCTGATGGTACACAATGCATTAAGCACATATTAGCCAATGAAAAGCTATCTGTCTGGCATCAAAGGGATGTGGAGTCATGGAATTTAGTGTAGGTAAAAGGGAAGCAAATTGGTACAGGGATCTGCTGGAATGTCAAAGCATGGTAATGATTTGTGTTTTTGGGTCATGGCAGATATTAAAAAAGTCAAATTTAATGTCAGAGTACAAAAGCCATTTCAGGGCATTGTTCTACTATGTATTTTCTTCTTTATTTGTGGGTTGATGCATAGTTAGGACATTAAGTCTCATTGCGAGAGAGAGATTGTTTTAATTGGAAAATACTTGATCAGGAATAAATGTGATGTTTTGTAATTAAATTAATGAAAAAATATGATATTTATGCGTACTTCATTTATTTTCAGGAAGTATCACCATTTGGTAACAAAAAAAATGAGAATGAAGCACCCTATCTGGCACTATTTGTAGAAGGAATGTTGTCCTGGTAGCTGCAGATGCTAGAAAGTTCAGTGTGCCACTTTACAAACATTTATCTATGCACATGTTGACATATACTATAGTTTTGAATTAGACTACCCCAAACGTTTTGCTACATGTATGGTATTAGTCCAGTATACGTATACTGTTAGGCCATAAAGACAGACTGTCGCCTCAAGTCATCTATCTTATGTGAGAAGTTCAAGGATTGAAAGCAGACTATGCATTAGGCACCAGTGTATCTGTGACCAAACAATAAATGTTCTGTCTCATGATCTTCTGTATCATTTGTTACTATGAATTGCACCGAAGTTTCTCTTATTGTTCATTTGCAACATTGGTGTGGTGATTGAATATGGTATTCATAGTGTTTCCGTGTTTTATATTCATTTTAGGTTACAGGTTGTTGATTTTTTCTGTTTAATGACAATGCTTGTTTACTCCTGCATCATTTATATTTTGTTCACACTTGATTTTTTCCTATTTGGTTTATTCTGTGATTGTTAATCTGCATGTATATAAGGCATAAACATGTAGATTAAATGAGAAGGAACATTTATTAACTTCCTTTTCTCAGCTATGATCTCTCATTTTGTGCAAAAGTTATTTTCAATATGTCCTGAAAGTGTCATTTCTATGTATTCAGTTTCAATATTCAATTCAAAATTTGCACATATAACCAACCATGAACTCACAAGGTAATACCACTTTGAAACAGGTGAACAGGAAAAGCCTAATTTTTAATTAAATGTAGCTTAACACCCCCATTACCCTACACTAGACAAATTTACACTAAGCATCCCTCTACCAAAAATATTACATTAATGATATTTTTTTGTTGTTGTGTACTAAGAAGTGTTTTCAGCATGTTCTAAATGTGGGAAGCGTACTATAAATGATAAAATAATTTCTAGAATGCACTTAACACACTTGCAGAATATATAATATTGACAATATTCCTTTCCATCACTTTTTCAGCATATACAACACTACTGAAGCACATTAAATGTGAAGTGCTTCAAGGGAATGTTTGAAAAGTGAAATATTTTTTACAGTGGAGAAATGTATTGGAACTTTTCCCTTGCAGGTATGCAACCCGCATGAGCAAGGAAAGGAAAAAAATTATGCATTTCAATGTGTCACTGAACACACTAAAGATACATCATTTTTTTTACTCCAACGACACGTTTAGGTGCATCAAACGAAATATCCACTTTAATGTGTCATTTGACACATTTATTTTGATGCATTTAGGTGCATCTTTCAGTTTGATACATTTTGTGAATCATTTGACACATTTATTTTGATGCATTTAGGTGCATCTTTCAGTTTGATGCATTTTAAATGTGTTATTGGAGTCAAAAAAATTATGCACTTTTGTGTGTCAACTGACACACTTTGAGTTCTGTGTGCTGCAGGAAAAGAAGACGAAACGTTCAGTGAACAACAAAGATTTTTGGATAAGTGATAACTAGTATCGAGAGCTCTCGTGTGTTACACCCCACAAGCCTAGTTGTGATAGAAAATCCCCTATAAAGTTCTATGAATAAAGCGCTACCTCAAAATCTAAAAGCCGGCGAGGTGTCCGTAAGTAGGCCTACATGTTAATCTGTTTAATATTGTTAATACACAAATGAAACTAGATTTTTCCTAGGATTTCCTCTCGCCAAGAAAATTCAACTTTTTGTATTGAGTTTTCTCATGTTAATCAAAAACCGCTAGCGTATCCGGGAACATCCTTTTCCGGGATTGTCTGCACAAATTAACATAAATAATGCACTAAATATTGGCACTGGTTTTGATCCGTTTCGATCTAATATTGCTGAAATACCTATCTCGGAATTTCTAGTGCTTTTAATTCCTTATAGGAGTGTGCAAAAATTACAGGATGGTTTGCACAAATTATGCACTAAATATTGGAACTAGTTTTGATCCGTTTCGTTCAAGTGGTTGGGCTGGTGAGATAATTATCTCAGAAATTCTAATGCTTCCAATTCCTTATAGGAGCGTGCACAAATTATGCACTAAATATTGGCACTGGTTTTCATCCGTTTCGATCAAGTGGTTGGGCTGGTGAGATAACTTTCTCAGAATTTCTAATGATTCTAATTCCTTATAGGAGCGTGAACAAATTCCGGGATAGCGTGCGAAATTTAGCACAAAGTATGCACTAAATATTAGCATGTGTTTTGATCCGTTTGGATCAAGTGGTTGGGCTGGGCGGAAGTTCTAATGCTTCTAATTCCTTACAGGTAGGAGGATAGTGGTATTGCACCCTCGTTTGGGTCGATAAATCAATTGATTTGTGAGAGATCAATGAAAGATCAATTGATGACGTAGGTGTGGGGGCAAGCTTGGGAGGGTAGTGAAAATGTGTTTTGATTGGTGTGACGTCATAAAATGGGCGTGGTTTATTTTGTGAGGAAGATTTTGATTTATAATTCAGTTAAGGATACAGCCATTTGATATATAAAAGGTTTCCTAATAGGGTTATAATATAATTTTTAAAGAGTCCCTGTTGTGTCCATATAATTCTAGGAAAAGTTCCATAATATGTTCCAAACAGGAAACATATTTTGTACATTCCAATAACACGCAGAAAATGTTAAAAAAAACAAGTCTTTTCATATCTAAATAGGACATAGGCCTATAACCAGCACACCTGCATTTCAATTTAATGCTATCAAATATTAAAACAAAATTTGGCAGCCCTGCATTTTTGGTGTTGTAAATCATCCCTAGTTAGTTATATATGGAGTAGCATTGATATCCAGCATACAGATTTTCAACTCACTTGTTTTAATAAAAAATAAGGTTAGATATGACAACTAAGCATTTCCAATTATTAAAAAGCTTTCCTACTTGACAGCATTCACGGTAGCATAAATAACCAGCATTCCGATCTTCAACTTTCTGCCTTCAAAATTGAAAGGTTAAAATTGGCAACCGAAATTTCCAATTACCTTCAATTAAACTCTTTCCTTTAACTATTCAAAGTAACACTTATAACCAGGATATTGCTTTTGAAGTTTCTATCTTGGAAATAAGAAAAATAGATGTGGCAACCAGCGAGTGTTTCGAATGAAATGGCTTGGTTATTAGTCCTCTGTACACATTGAATCACTTTTCCTCTGCGCGCTTCACTGTTTTCCGGCATTTCGAAGGTCGAACCGATTCTTTGCAGTAGTTTGGTCAATTTTAGTTGCTTGAACAAAACTCACCTCCGCCGTGGGATGGACTGTAATATCAAACCGATATGTCGAACTGTTTGTTTTCCCCGAAACTGGTTTCTGAAGTGGTGCGAACCAGAATGCTTTGCATGAGGAGCTTCGAGTTTCGGTTCGTCTGGGCCGGAGTTGAAATTTCCAGCGTCAATTCAAGTTCGAGTCCGAATTTGTACCTATCCGATTATGGTCTGCAGCGCCGAATCAGAACTGATAAAGCGAAAAGTGATACAGTCTGACCCGACCAAAACTCGAACTGAAATGCATTTCAGTCGTTATCATCTTTCATAATGCACTTCAATCAATATCTCGTTAAGTTAAATAAAAGCTCCTAAAACTCCTTAATTTGCCTTCACAGATACTTTCAGTCTTACATATTTGTGCAAGGCATTGACAAGCATTGACAAGCATACGACAAGCACGCGCCCGTGAAAAGAAAGAGAGTTGCGAGACCTCCCAGCCCGTGGATTACCCCCGAGATCCTGCAGCTGATGTCCTGCAGGGATGCAGCATACAAGCAATATAAGCCCGCACTGAAATCAAACCGGCAGTCGGTGCGTGATTATTTCGAAGAATACCGCATTCTTCGGAATCGGTGCACGCAGGAAATACGAAAGAGAAAGTTTTCCTTTGCCGGGCAACTCTTAAACTATAGATCGCAACCGAAATCGCTGTGGAACAAACTTAAAATGTTCGGCGTTGGGAAAAAACGTGATAGAAATGAAATAATTGGCATTTCCACTGAAAAACCAAATGGTCATTTTCAGAACTCATCAGACATAAATCCTAAAATTAAGAAACGTACGATCGACTCCATAAGTGTTCACAAAAGCAAAAACAAAAATAGTTTTGATTTCTCTTTTATAACTCATGCTAAGGTCCAAACTGCAATTAATAAAATCACATCCAATGCAACCGGAGCAGATGAAATTTCTATAAACATGTTAAAATGTATCGCTTCCCACATCTCATTTGCAATTGCAGACGTTTCCAACACATCCCTGTATACTGGCACATTCCCAAATATTTGGAAACTCGCTCACATACGCCCCCTGGCTAAAATCACCAACCCAGTAAGCGCTCAAGATTTTCGACCGATCAGTATTCTCCCCACTTTGTCAAAAGTATTTGAACACATCGTGCACGAGCAAATTTTAATTATATACAATCGAAAAATATGTTAAACCCCTTCCAGTCCGGTTTTCGCCCACAACACAGCACCAGCACAGCACTCATTAAAGTGGTGGATGACGTAAGGTCAGCGATGGATAAGAGATATCTGACAAGTAGATGGTATCCCAGCCAGTGGCAATTAATGCACGTGTTTTAATTAATTTGTATGTAGTTATAACTAATTTGCACGTACTTAGAACTAATTTGCACGTACTTAGAATTCATTTGCAAGTACTTAGAATACTTTACATTTATGTATTTGCATGTTTATAACTTTTTATGAATATATAATTATTTATTTTATGAGAAATATGTATATAAAAGGTAATTAGAGGTACTAAACGCTATGCATATGGTTTTATATTCATTACTGCAAAGTATGTAATGTATAAAATGTTAATATTAATGTTTATAATATTGAAAATAAGAGTTTATGGTTTATGAACCGCTATGAACGGTGGTAATGGTACGAAAGAAGACGGTCCCGGTACTCGAACCCGTGATATGTAATATTATTAATTAGTACTATGTAATAATATATGTTATTATGTTATGAAAGACGATGGTACGAGATGCCAGACAGGAGACTGTGAACTAAGCGCAGGTAGAGGAGAAAGGAATTTGGGGGAGTGTGCGTTCAAGGTCAAATGACGTCAGAACGTCAGAACAAAGAAGGAACCTGATTCACCAATCAGAGAACGCGTCGGTAGATTTTCAGAACCGGTTTTTCCAAGGTTAACCAGTACGCAATAACAGGGGAAAGCTATGCAATACTGTAGGGCAGGGGAGGGATTCAACCAGACAAAAAGGATGTCTGGAATGCGCAGCAAGGGTCAAATCTCTGAAGCTATGCGTCGCTTGTAGAACTGGTTTCCGCCGCCAATTAATATTCCGCTCAGGGTTGCCCCAAGGCACAGGCCACTTTAGCGCAGGTTTTTTTTTTATCTGTACTATGAAGAAGGGAGAGCTATCAGGGACTGGGCCTACAGTTTTCACCATTTGCTTTTATCACGGGGTAACGAACCTAGGACCCTTTGATTATTGATTTAGGTAGTAAATGTATGTTACTGTGTGCTATTTAACTTAATTTTGAGTTTATGTTTTACCAAATTTTGACTTTATGTCAAACATTTTCACAGCTTATCCTTATTTTTACAAAAATAACACTATTTATACTATTCAGGCAACATTTTTTATTAAATCTTGGACTCACAAAGACAATTTTTCAACTTTTAACTTATTATTTTACAACTTGATATTAATTTTTTACAAAATAACACTATTTGTACTATTCATGAAAGACTTTTAGTTATATTTTCGACACACTAAGTGTGTGTTCTCAACTTCTATCTGTTTATTAGGCTTATTATTACTCAAATAATACAATTTCAGCTGTTCAGGCAACATCTTTTATTAAATTTTGGACTCACAAAGATATTTTTTCAACTTTTAACTAATTATTTTACAAATTGATGTTAATTTTTACCAAAATAACACTTTTTATACTATTCAGGCAACATTTTTTATTAAATTTTGGACTCACAAAGATATTTTTACAACTTTTTAACTTATTATTTTAAAATTTTATACCTATTTTTACCTAAATAACACTATTTATACTATTCAGGAAAGAGTTTTAGGTATATTTTCGACACACAAAGTGTGTGTTCTCAACTTTTATCTGTTTATTTCACAAGTTTATTCTAATATTTACTCAAATAACACGATTTGAACGTGTTTTTTATTACATTTTGGACACACACACACACACACTTACACACTTGCACAGACACACACACACATACACACACACACACACACACATACACACACACACACACATACACACACACACACACACAGAGAGAGAGAGAGAGAGAGAGAGAGAGAGAGAGAGATTTTTTTCCAAGTTTACAGGATTATTCTCCACGTTTACTCAAATAACACAATTCAAATGTGTTTTGAATTAAATTTTGTACACACGAAGTGTGTTTCGTCAAGTTTTACCCTTTATTTTTCAATTTTATGCTTATTTTACCAAAGTAAGACCTCTTAGTCTATTCAAGAAAGAGTTGTCAATTATATTTTGGATGCAAAAGTATGTTTTGGCAAGTTCTACCCTTTTATTTTACAAGTTTAGGCTTATTATTACTCAAGTAACAACGAAAGTTTGTTTATTTTAGAGTTTGCTGAGTATTTTGTTACTGTTGTACTAGGTAAAAGTTTTTCTAAATATATCAGATAGGGCTCTGTATATTTTTGTTTTTGCTATTTTGGAGATGATGCGATGAGATCAGCACCACTCTTCATTTGCTTTTTTATTTTATGTACCCTAATATTATTTTGAGGCTTAGTGAATTCTAGAGCCTATTTATGCAGGAGAGAGGGCTTGAAAATGTTGATCTCAGATAACCCACAACTATTTGTCAGAGTATTTTAAAGGATATTTTATACTTATTATGGGCCACTAGAATATCTAAGCTTGCTTAATTTTAATGCCTGTAACGCTGTTATTGTATTTCTAGCTAAGGCTTACTGGATAAAGTACACGAAATGTTTAACATTTCGACTATTTGCCAAATTTTTAGTGTAACAAAAATTATTGTGTGTCTATAAAGACTGAAATCCTTTTACCGAGGGGTCCACAACTGGACGCTTACCAACATTGTTTATTTTCTTTTTTAAATATAACCATTTATCAATATATTGACAATTCACAGGACAAGACGAAGTTCACAGACGACTGACTATATGAACCATAGGTCCACTTGCTAAACTTTTTTCTATGCTAGAAGAATAATTTAGCCTTATAGCCTTTTTCAAGGTATTTTTGAAGTATTACTGGTGTTTTGGGTGCATCAACACTTGGGTTATTTCCATTTGGTTTATTATACTATCTGAACACTGAAATCCTCAGATTGAAACTTAAAGCTTAGGCTGTAACTAGGGACTTAGTATGTATATCGACAATTTATAGGACAACACGAACCTTACAAAGGATTGTAGGTGACGTAGGACCAGACGCCAGAGCTTTGTTAATCTTCAAGAAGCATTTACAGTTATATTACGAGGAAATGAGGTTGATTTTTACTGTTTCACAAGAATGCTATCTTTTATACACCCAATATTTGCTTTTTCAAGTAACTACATGTGCCAGAAGTACTTACAGGCCAACTCTAACTAGACTTCGACTTATTTTATATCAGGTGCTAAATTTATAAAGAACTATGATTGTACATATTTTTGAGAATCCAACTATATCAGGATTTTTCTATGTAAGTATATTTTTATTGACTGGCTTATTTAACAGATCAAACAGAAAGACGGCAAAATTCACTAAATGTAGGTGATTGCATGAAAATAACTAGATCAAGGGGTGACCAACAGTGAGAGCTGAATGTATATATAGATGGTTGCGCTCTATTATTCTCACCTTCGCTGGATTGGCGAAGGAACGCACTTGTGGGCGGTAGAACCTGAACGGGCTCCATCATGGCATCGGAGACTCGAAGCAGATGTTTTGGAGGATGAACCCAAGTAGGGTCATAGGCGCTACGACCAATTTGGTCATTGCTTTTTATATGAGGAACCAATTTGGCCCACTCCCAAAATTAACTTAGATTGCTTATAACTTATGAAATTTGAAGTCTGCACAAGATCCGATGACAAAATTTAAAAATTGTTATCGCCCAGACAGAGACTAGAACCCTGGACAGATAAGTTAAAAGCCTAACGCTATACCAACTAAGCTATCTGGTCACAAGGTATTCTTTTCTTGAAAAGTTAGTTATGTTAAGAAATATATTGAAACATTTGAGAACACTCTTGGTCTGGTTCGACAGAGAAGGAGACAACATTTCCAAATTTTTACAGACTGGGTGTATTTTTCCACTATAGAGGCCTTCACTATATGTAATTCGAAACGCTAAAGTTCAGCTAGCTTCCAAAATTGAGGTAAAGATTGTGTTTGGCGAGATTAACAAGTTACAATTATATCCAGCTAAAACTCTCAGATTTACAGTACTAGCCAAGGTTTAGTAACATTTTCTTCACTTTAGTACAAATACCAAAGAAATAGGTATATTTTATTTATAATTTGACAAAATGTACTAGTATTTAATTCACAAAGTTAGGTAAAAAGCAGTATTTTTAAAAATATTGTTACTGCCTTCAAACTTTATGTTATTTAGCTACTAACAACTGGTTTACACTGTTTGGCATCCTTTAAATAGGAAAAGAAGGAATTATTTGTTTAGTATTTTTACTACTTTATATTTATTTAAGAAAACAATTCTACAGTTTAACTTAATTTTAACAAATTGTTACTAATTTATATATCAAAGTTATGTTATTTAGAGTGTATGAAGGCGTATAAAGTTAATATTTGTACTTATCAGTTCAACTAACAATTATATTTTACACACAAAAGATAATGTTTACAGTTAAATTACTTGAATCAGAGAATAATATTTTACAGTAATTGATTCATTCAGCACTAGTCAGTACTTTTATGCATCAGAAAGTTTTCTTAATTTTCTATTACGCATGCTATTTTGGGCTATTCTTAAAATGTATTTCTAGGGCAAACTGGTTTAATTTTCTGCTTATAATGCAAAGTTGACAGTTTTCGCACAATGCATTGTACATTTGTTATATTCTCTACTTACAATCCAAATATTATGCTTATTTAATGTATAACTAACTAACTCTCTAGCCTTCTTAAACCCGAATGTTCATGGCTGCAGCAACTCATGCCTTTCATCTGTCCCTGTCCTGAGCAAGATCTATATACTTCTTTCCTTCCCTACCAATTTCCTTTAGGTCCATCTCTACATTATCCCTCCATCTTTGTTTTGGTCTTCCTATTGGTCTTTTACCATCAGGTTTCCCAACAATAATCCTGTATACTCTTCTTTCCTCTCCCATTCGTACCACATGATCTACACACCTAAGTCTTCTTGATTTAATCATTCTAATACTATCTGGACATGAATACAAATTATGTACTTCTAAATTATGTAACCTTCTCCACTCATCTGTCTCCTCATCTGTTTTAGGCCCAAGTATTTTCCTAAGGATTTTATTTTCAAATATTCTCAATTTATGTTCCTTTTTCAATGTAAGGGACCAAGTTTATTTACTGTATTTAACTTTTATTTTTTTGTAATTAACAAAAATTAAAAGCTTATACTGTAGTTATTATATCTTTTTCTATCAGCTTATTTTGAAATCAATATTATTAGATATAGTCTTTGATTTATAACTATATTGCTTTTTTTTTATCAATTTATCTAAGAGTACACACAGACAAACACATCTGTTCACACTTTTATGTACATAGATATGCCTTTTTTCAATATTTTAGTATGAAGATTGCACTTTAGCTATTTAAGCAAGGGTAGGAAAGGTAGGATTTCTGAGAATTTCTTGCAGGATTTTGTTGTCCAAGTATAGATGAGAACTGAGCTGGGAGACTGTTTTGAACCTTTTCATGAGAGTTTGCATGTGAACTGTATGCAAATTGAGCACTATTGACTGTGCATGCTTCTAAGTTTTGCTGTTATTTTACATCAAGTCTGTGAGACTGTAGAGAGTTTTCCCATTTCAAGTAGTTTTTTTTATTGTATTTGTATATGTTTTGGGGACTTAGCAGTTTTATGTTATGAGGCAGTTTCTTGTAGAATATTTTTACCGGATTGTTTTGAGATATTGAGTGTCTGCTGTTTTACTTGTAATTATTTTCCTTCTTGTGTTGTGTATTTGACTACATTTTGTCCAAGTTCGTAGTATTTAGAATAATTGTTATTGACTTGTAGATGTAGGGAGTAATAATCCTTTGCAAGATGCCCTATACTTTAGTCTGAACATTATTCTTAGTGTTCACTTTTGAAGCCTTAGTATTCTGGTAGTATTATTAATGTAGAGGTAAATTAGGCTGAAATGTAGGCATTTTTCTGATAAATTATACTCACTTAGTTGTTTCAGCAGGTAGAAGTTGCATGATGATTTACTGCTGATGATGTTAATTTACTCTTCTTATGTACTACGTATGATGTAGCTTACTTGAGTAATTGGAATTTTCTACTGAAAAAAGGATTGCTTGTCTATTTTATTCCTATGTTGTTGAGTTTGTCCATAAGCAAGCCATGTTTTTACTCTATCCTATGCCTTGGAAGAATCTAGATATATTGTGTTTGCAGTTTTATGTTTCTCTAAGGTTTCAGCTATGTAGTTTTTTAAACTGTGCTATGGGTGTGAATATTGATTTCTCTTTCTGGATGCCATGTTGGTTTCTGTGTATTCCTTTTGCTGCTTGAATTTGACTTAGGTTGTTTGCTTTTTTCTTAGATCTTTATTTGTTTATTTGTTCAGTATTTTTTATTTTTTGAATTTTAATTACTTTAATTTTACATTAACTAACATATTTTATTTTAACAACAAAAGAATTTACTCTAGTATAAAAACTTCTACTAACAAAAAAGTACTATTATAACTTTTAATTTTAGAAAATTGTATTTTTAAAACTTTACCTTTGAAAAATTGACTTTTAATTACTTTAATTTTACATTAACTAACATATTTTATTTTAACAACAAAATAATTTGCCCTAGTATAAAAACTTCTACTAACAAAAATATACTATAACTTTTAATTTTAGAAAATTGTATTTTTAATACTTTAACTTTGAAAAAATTAATTTTAACCCACTTGGACTTTAACAATGTACTTTGAATTTTTTATGTAAAAGAATATTCAAAAAATAAAAAATACTGAACAAATAAACAAATAAAGATCTAAGAAAAAAAGCAAACAACCTAAGTCAAATTCAAGCAGCAAAAGGAATACACAGAAACCAACATGGCATTCAGAAAGAGAAATCAATATTCACACCCATAGCACAGTTTAAAAAACTACATAGCTGAAACCTTAGAGAAACATAAAACTGCAAACACAATATATCTAGATTCTTCCAAGGCATAGGATAGAGTAAAAACATGGCTTGCTTATGGACAAACTCAACAACATAGGAATAAAATAGACAAGCAATCCTTTTTTCAGTAGAAAATTCCAATTACTCAAGTAAGCTACATCATACGTAGTACATAAGAAGAGTAAATTAACATCATCAGCAGTAAATCATCATGCAACTTCTACCTGCTGAAACAACTAAGTGAGTATAATTTATCAGAAAAATGCCTACATTTCAGCCTAATTTACCTCTACATTAATAATACTACCAGAATACTAAGGCTTCAAAAGTGAACACTAAGAATAATGTTCAGACTAAAGTATAGGGCATCTTGCAAAGGATTATTACTCCCTACATCTACAAGTCAATAACAATTATTCTAAATACTACGAACTTGGACAAAATGTAGTCAAATACACAACACAAGAAGGAAAATAATTACAAGTAAAACAGCAGACACTCAATATCTCAAAACAATCCGGTAAAAATATTCTACAAGAAACTGCCTCATAACATAAAACTGCTAAGTCCCCAAAACATATACAAATACAATAAAAAAAACTACTTGAAATGGGAAAACTCTCTACAGTCTCACAGACTTGATGTAAAATAACAGCAAAACTTAGAAGCATGCACAGTCAATAGTGCTCAATTTGCATACAGTTCACATGCAAACTCTCATGAAAAGGTTCAAAACAGTCTCCCAGCTCAGTTCTCATCTATACTTGGACAACAAAATCCTGCAAGAAATTCTCAGAAATCCTACCTTTCCTACCCTTGCTTAAATAGCTAAAGTGCAATCTTCATACTAAAATATTGAAAAAAGGCATATCTATGTACATAAAAGTGTGAACAGATGTGTTTGTCTGTGTGTACTCTTAGATAAATTGATAAAAAAAAGCAATATAATTATAAATCAAAGACTATATCTAATAATATTGATTTCAAAATAAGCTGATAGAAAAAGATATAATAACTACAGTATAAGCTTTTAATTTTCGTTAATTACAAAAAAAATAAAAGTTAAATACAGTAAATAAACTTGGTCCCTTACATTGAAAAAGGAACATAAATTGAGAATATTTGAAAATAAAATCCTTAGGAAAATACTTGGGCCTAAAACAGATGAGGAGACAGATGAGTGGAGAAGGTTACATAATTTAGAAGTACATAATTTGTATTCATGTCCAGATAGTATTAGAATGATTAAATCAAGAAGACTTAGGTGTGTAGATCATGTGGTACGAATGGGAGAGGAAAGAAGAGTATACAGGATTATTGTTGGGAAACCTGATGGTAAAAGACCAATAGGAAGACCAAAACAAAGATGGAGGGATAATGTAGAGATGGACCTAAAGGAAATTGGTAGGGAAGGAAAGAAGTATATAGATCTTGCTCAGGACAAGGACAGATGAAAGGCATGAGTTGCTGCAGCCATGAACATTCGGGTTTAAGAAGGCTAGAGAGTTAGTTAGTTATACATTAAATAAGCATAATATTTGGATTGTAAGTAGAGAATATAACAAATGTACAATGCATTGTGCGAAAACTGTCAACTTTGCATTATAAGCAGAAAATTAAACCAGTTTGCCCTAGAAATACATTTTAAGAATAGCCCAAAATAGCATGCGTAATAGAAAATTAAGAAAACTTTCTGATGCATAAAAGTACTGACTAGTGCTGAATGAATCAATTACTGTAAAATATTATTCTCTGATTCAAGTAATTTAACTGTAAACATTATCTTTTGTGTGTAAAATATAATTGTTAGTTGAACTGATAAGTACAAATATTAACTTTATACGCCTTCATACACTCTAAATAACATAACTTTGATATATAAATTAGTAACAATTTGTTAAAATTAAGTTAAACTGTAGAATTGTTTTCTTAAATAAATATAAAGTAGTAAAAATACTAAACAAATAATTCCTTCTTTCCTATTTAAAGGATGCCAAACAGTGTAAACCAGTTGTTAGTGGCTAAATAACATAAAGTTTGAAGGCAGTAACAATATTTTTAAAAATACTGCTTTTTACCTAACTTTGTGAATTAAATACTAGTACATTTTGTCAAATTATAAATAAAATATACCTATTTCTTTGGTATTTGTACTAAAGTGAAGAAAATGTTACTAAACCTTGGCTAGTACAGTAAATCTGAGAGTTTTAGCTGGATATAATTGTAACTTGTTAATCTCGCCAAACACAATCTTTACCTCAATTTTGGAAGCTAGCTGAACTTTAGCGTTTCGAATTACATATAGTGAAGGCCTCTATAGTGGAAAAATACACCCAGTCTGTAAAAATTTGGAAATGTTGTCTCCTTCTCTGTCGAACCAGACCAAGAGTGTTCTCAAATGTTTCAATATATTTCTTAACATAACTAACTTTTCAAGAAAAGAATACCTTGTGCCCAGATAGCTTAGTTGTTATAGCGTTAGGCTTTTAACCTATCTGTCCAGGGTTCGAGTCCCTGTCTGGGCGATTTCAATTTTTAAATTTTGTCATCGGATCTTGCGCAGAATGGGTATAAAATATGTTTACAGTCTAACAGATTATTATTTATCTTAAAATTTTGCAAATAAGCTTTTAAGTTTCTCAAATATCAGCATCTTTAGCTAACAGTACAGCATAACCATTATGATTATGATAGAAAAGTTCTGGTGGTAGGACCTACACCTACTGTAATATCTCTGTGGTATTAACTTACATGCAGCCCATAACGTTTGGGACTGTTTCTCCTCCGTTACATTTCCTCGCCATTTACCCTTAGCGTCGCGATTAGCCCCAGAAGCAAAAAAAGCGAAATCTTATATTTGTTTTTTTATATCTCTGAAACCACCTATACTATAGAACTACATTTAATGAATTTTGCAGTCCTCCTGTTTGATCTGTTAAATAATCCAATCAATAAAAATATACTTACATAGAAAAATCTGTTTTTCAGATACTTTAATCGGGTAATCTGCTTTTGCGTACTTCCTCAGAAATATACACAATCATAGTTCTTTATAAATTTAGCACCTGATATAGAATAAGTCGAAGTCTAGTTAGAGTTGGCCTGTAAGTACTTCTGGCACATGTAGTTACTTGAAAAAGCAAATATTGGGTGTATAAAAGATAGCATTCTTGTGAAACAGTAAAAATCAACCTCATTTCCTCGTAATATAACTGTAAATGCTTCTTGAAGATTAACAAAGCTCTGGCGTCTGGTCCTACGTCACCTACAATCCTTTGTAAGGTTCGTGTTGTCCTATAAATTGTCGATATACATACTAAGTCCCTAGTTACAGCCTAAGCTTTAAGTTTCAATCTGAGGATTTCAGTGTTCAGATAGTATAATAAACCAAATGGAAATAACCCAAGTGTTGATGCACCCAAAACACCAGTAATACTTCAAAAATACCTTGAAGAAGGCTATAAGGCTAAATTATTCTTCTAGCATAGAAAAAAGTTTAGCAAGTGGACCTATGGTTCATATAGTCAGTCGTCTGTGAACTTCGTCTTGTCCTGTGAATTGTCAATATATTGATAAATGGTTATATTTAAAAAAGAAAATAAACAATGTTGGTAAGCGTCCAGTTGTGGACCCCTCGGTAAAAGGATTTCAGTCTTTATAGACACACAATAATTTTTGTTACACTAAAAATTTGGCAAATAGTCGAAATGTTAAACATTTCGTGTACTTTATCCAGTAAGCCTTAGCTAGAAATACAATAACAGCGTTACAGGCATTAAAATTAAGCAAGCTTAGATATTCTAGTGGCCCATAATAAGTATAAAATATCCTTTAAAATACTCTGACAAATAGTTGTGGGTTATCTGAGATCAACATTTTCAAGCCCTCTCTCCTGCATAAATAGGCTCTAGAATTCACTAAGCCTCAAAATAATATTAGGGTACATAAAATAAAAAAGCAAATGAAGAGTGGTGCTGATCTCATCGCATCATCTCCAAAATAGCAAAAACAAAAATATACAGAGCCCTATCTGATATATTTAGAAAACTTTTACCTAGTACAACAGTAACAAAATACTCAGCAAACTCTAAAATAAACAAACTTTCGTTGTTACTTGAGTAATAATAAGCCTAAACTTGTAAAATAAAAGGGTAGAACTTGCCAAAACATACTTTTGCATCCAAAATATAATTGACAACTCTTTCTTGAATAGACTAAGAGGTCTTACTTTGGTAAAATAAGCATAAAATTGAAAAATAAAGGGTAAAACTTGACGAAACACACTTCGTGTGTACAAAATTTAATTCAAAACACATTTGAATTGTGTTATTTGAGTAAACGTGGAGAATAATCCTGTAAACTTGGAAAAAAATATCTCTCTCTCTCTCTCTCTCTCTCTCTCTCTCTGTGTGTGTGTGTGTGTGTGTATGTGTGTGTGTGTGTGTATGTGTGTGTGTGTGTGTGTGTATGTGTGTGTGTGTGTGTGTGTATGTGTGTGTGTGTCTGTGCAAGTGTGTAAGTGTGTGTGTGTGTGTGTCCAACATGTAATAAAAAACACGTTCAAATCGTGTTATTTGAGTAAATATTAGAATAAACTTGTGAAATAAACAGATAAAAGTTGAGAACACACACTTTGTGTGTCGAAAATATACCTAAAACTCTTTCCTGAATAGTATAAATAGTGTTATTTAGGTAAAAATAGGTATAAAATTTTAAAATAATAAGTTAAAAAGTTGTAAAAATATCTTTGTGAGTCCAAAATTTAATAAAAAATGTTGCCTGAATAGTATAAATAGTGTTATTTTGGTAAAAATTAACATCAATTTGTAAAATAATTAGTTAAAAGTTGAAAAAATATCTTTGTGAGTCCAAAATTTAATAAAAGATGTTGCCTGAACAGCTGAAATTGTATTATTTGAGTAATAATAAGCCTAATAAACAGATAGAAGTTGAGAACACACACTTAGTGTGTCGAAAATATAACTAAAAGTCTTTCATGAATAGTACAAATAGTGTTATTTTGTAAAAAAATAATATCAAGTTGTAAAATAATAAGTTAAAAGTTGAAAAATTGTCTTTGTGAGTCCAAGATTTAATAAAAAATGTTGCCTGAATAGTATAAATAGTGTTATTTTTGTAAAAATAAGGATAAGCTGTGAAAATGTTTGACATAAAGTCAAAATTTGGTAAAACATAAACTCAAAATTAAGTTAAATAGCACACAGTAACATACATTTACTACCTAAATCAATAATCAAAGGGTCCTAGGTTCGTTACCCCGTGATAAAAGCAAATGGTGAAAACTGTAGGCCCAGTCCCTGATAGCTCTCCCTTCTTCATAGTACAGATAAAAAAAAAACCTGCGCTAAAGCGGCCTGTGCCTTGGGGCAACCCTGAGCGGAATATTAATTGGCGGCGGAAACCAGTTCTACAAGCGACGCATAGCTTCAGAGATTTGACCCTTGCTGCGCATTCCAGACATCCTTTTTGTCTGGTTGAATCCCTCCCCTGCCCTACAGTATTGCATAGCTTTCCCCTGTTATTGCGTACTGGTTAACCTTGGAAAAACCGGTTCTGAAAATCTACCGACGCGTTCTCTGATTGGTGAATCAGGTTCCTTCTTTGTTCTGACGTTCTGACGTCATTTGACCTTGAACGCACACTCCCCCAAATTCCTTTCTCCTCTACCTGCGCTTAGTTCACAGTCTCCTGTCTGGCATCTCGTACCATCGTCTTTCATAACATAATAACTACATATCACGTGTTCGAGTACCGGGACCGTCTTCTTTCGTACCATTACCACCGTTCATAGCGGTTCATAAACCATAAACTCTTATTTTCAATATTATAAACATTAATATTAACATTTTATACATTACATACTTTGCAGTAATGAATATAAAAACATATGCATAGCGTTTAGTACCTCTAATTACCTTTTATATACATATTTTTCATAAAATAAATAATTATATATTCATAAAAAGTTATAAACTTGCAAATACATAAATGTAAAGTATTCGAAGTACTTGCAAATGAATTCTAAGTACGTGCAAATTAGTTCTAAGTACGTGCAAATTAGTTATAAGTACATACAAATTAATTAAAACACGTGCATTAATTGCCACTGGCTGGGATACCATCTACTCTGACAATGCTGGTTCTCCTCGATTACAGCAAAGCCTTCCAAACCGTCGACCACGATATCCTGCTGGCAAAATTGTCATCGTATTTCAACTTCTCCCAACCCGCTGTTGACTGGACTCGATCATTCTTAGCAGCCAGATAGCAATGCACATTAGTTTCTGAAAATAAGTCGTCATGGCTGCCGATAAATTGCGGTGTTCCCCAAGGAAGCGTTTTGTCTCCGCTACTGTTCTCCATGTACATAAATGACATATCGGAAACATTTCAATCAACGAATTACCATCTGTACGCTGATGACGTCCAATGTTACTTATCGTTCCCTAAAACAAACATCAATATGGCCATCAAAGCCCTAAACGCTGATATTATGAACGTCTGCAAGTGGTCTCAGGCAAACGGTCTACGAGTAAATGCTCAGAAAACTAAATGTATTTTAATTGGCTCACGGCACCTCATATCCACAACAGCGAAGTCCTCCATCCCGGACATTCTTGTAGACGGAAAACCCATTTCACTATCACTTTCGGTCAAAGACCTGGGAATTGTTGTGGACGAAAACCTCACCTGGAGTGAACATGTGAAGGCCATATGCAAAAAATCTTACGCAGCACTGTACCGCCTAAAAAACATCTTACCGCAAGAGGTAAAGAAAACACTCGTGGAATCGCTAGTTTTGTCGCAAATAGACTACTGCGACTTGACGTATGTTGACCTCAACGGTGAACTAGCAAGACGTCTACAGCGAATACAAAATGCATGCGTACGTTTTATTTATAACATCAAACATTTTGACCACCTTACCCCGGCTTTCAAAGACCTAGGCTGGTTCGACCTTTCAACACGTCGTCGCTTCCACGCTCTTACAGCGCTCTACAAAATAGTGCATTCAAGAGAACCCGATTACCTATTTTCACGATTTCAACCCCTAAGCGCAGCACACACCTTTGCTACCCGTTCACGAAACAACTCCCTGCTCACCATCCCCTCCCACAAGACAGCGTTTTACGGAAATTCCTTCACGGTCACTGCCACCAGAGCGTGGAACGACCTCCCCAATGGCATAAGAAACTCTTCTTCTCTAGGCAATTTCAAATCAAAATTAAGAAAGCATCTTCTGGAGGCAACTTATCAGTACTGAAAACAAGGAAAGAAAAGAGAATGAAACCTTTCTTGATCTAAATTTGCAGGCCAAACACCGACCGACTTTTCTGTATTTTAAGTATTTTTGTTATGTGTGTGTTCATGCTGTACGTGCATTTTTTACGTTTCTTACAGCATATATGTGTATTTTTGTGTTTTGTCTTTTTGTGTTTTTTCTTTTTTGTTTTTTTTCTTTTTTCTTTTTGTGTTTTTTCTTCTTTTTGTTTTTTTCTTTTTTTGTGTTTTTTTAATTTTCTTTGGTATTTTGATATTTTATATTTCGTAAACTGTTAGATATTTCAACTAAATTTGTAAAATGTGAAGTAGAGATGGTTAAGTGTAAGAAAAGGCTTGTGCCTTAACTTCGCCATCCAAAAGAAGAAGTAAATAAAAAAGTAAATAAATAAATAAATAAATTATTTTTCAAAAAATAGTTCAACAAATTTGCCTGGACTCAGTTAGCTCTGACTACTCTTACAGGCTCTTTCCTGCACTATATGTAACATGCTGAAAAGGTTCTATCTTTGCCATGGACAAAGGACATCAGCGTGAGTGTCTCCTCTAATTTAGTATTAATTCTCATAATCTCATTCTCACATTTAAATCTGGAATGGAGAAAATTGACTGAAAAAGATTATGTACCTTATTTAAATCAAATACACACTCCTAATTAGTTTTCTTTTCAGTGAAGAATTTGACAACACTGCATCAGAGGCTAGTCTATCCTTAAAAGATATTTTACCACTTGATACCAAAATATATGACAAAAACAGGGCACCAAAGTTCCAAGGAAAAGCCACAGTTGTGTATTTCCATGTTACAGTTATGTCATTGGATTCAATTGATGAAGAGTCGATGGTAAGTATCAGTTTCATTTCGTTATAAATATATATTAAAATAATGATTCTATTTTCCAAATAGTGCAAATATTTCAGAACAAATTTCATCAAAAAATGTGTTTAAATATTTGCAATTTGATAATTTATATTTATGTACGCATATGTATGTATGTGATTGATTGAGTTGGTGATTTAGGAGAGACAAATCAAAGTGGGTGCAAGACACAAATATTGTGAGAATGGTATCTGCAGCAAATTTATGGGTGTTGAGCTGAAATTCATCACCAAATAGATACATACAGTGACTAATCTCGTATTGATGTTCAATGATATCGTTCGACGCGTATAAAGTTGATGAACTTCAAAATTATAAATCCTAAACCTTTGGATAATACACTTGGTGCAGTATACGCATGGTACATATAACGAGACCAGGCTAACGAGGCTTCTCCGCGCCCTTTGTGCCCATAAATACCTCAGAAACTAAACCTCAACTCGATTACTCTAAATTTGATAAATGTTAAGACCGGTACTTTGGACACACCCGTCAGGCTGCACTGCCAATTGTCGTTGCAAACATATAAGAAACATCAATTGAAATGTTTCGCCATTAATAATAATAATAATAAATCCAAACTGTTGAGATGGAACAACCTTAAGGATCATTTTGAAACGACCCTAGCACATATGCAGTGACGCCAAACACTCAACTCCCTGCTGAAAGGTAAATAATACATTGTACACAGAGAAACTTCCATTTGCATTCTCTGTCATACGTAAAAATATTATTACAATATTAATATTATTAAGACCTTTACATTACGTTAATACTTGGTATGTTAAAACATTTTCAGAAGCAATAGTGATAAAGGAATCGTTCATTGTTTCAATTACAATATTTAGAAGTACGCTGTGATTGCAAATGTAGTAATGTATAATAAATATGCTGACTACATTAGTTAGTGTATTACATTTTACACTACTAAGTTTGAAACGGTAAGGAGAGAGCCTGTTTCAATTAACTTTGCTTTATTTATTATATCAACTATACATGAAGTGAATATCACATTAATATTTTCTAACTTCTTAATCCCTATTGTTAAAAAAATATATATCTTCAATTTTTGGAAAAAATATTGATTTTTGCATTGATGTTTTTTTTATTTCTACTGAACTTTGTTATTGCTATTTTTTCTAAATAGGTTAGATTTTAGTAATATATCCATACTTGGATTATATAATGGAAATATATTTTTTTAAAAAATATATATATTGTAAGAGAGAGGGTACTATTCGTTCAGTGTTCCCATAATGAAAGCATAGAACTAGAATTTTTCCATTATGCTCCCGTAATGGGAGCATTGTCTTGAAATGCGAATTTACTTGAGCCGCTAATCTATAGAGTAAGCAGTCGCACTCTCATGTAAGAAGGCTTTGTATCTTGTGCTGTCGTCAGTTCTTGATGTGTGTGTTGTGTGTGTTCTGCTGTGTTTTTTTTTATTTCAACAATGTCACGTAAGTTTCTGACTACTGAAGAAGCCTTTACTACTTGGAGCGACCAAATCGGATCAAATATAGGTATTGTGTGCTTGCATTCCGAACCGTCCGATGAAGAAAACATTGACGACCATGAACTTGTTCACATTACGCCTCAAGACATTGCGGTGAAGTTGTAATACCACTGAGAATGATAGGCCAAATTTTGAAAATGTGGACAGTGTACCAAAACAAAAGAAACAGAAAGAGAAACTAAATTAGACAAAATCAAGTGCAGTGTCACATTTTCCTGGCGAAAGTTTGCAAAAATTGGTTGATAATCACCATAAAGTGAGTTGTGAAACAATTTTCGAAGAGGTATTTTGATGAGAAAACTTTGCAACATCTTCTTGATGAAACCTTGAGATATGTTGAAAAAAAAGTCTATCAGTGTTCGTGATCTGAACAAGTTTCTTTTCAGTGGATGCCATTCATTACCACAAGAGGATTTATACTGGAGCAAAGCTGATGAACGTAGTATCCCGGTAGTGCACAAGTACACATAGTATGTCAAGAGGTAGATTCCGTGATATATCTTCATCTTTCAATCAATGATTGTATTGATAAAAGTGACAAATGATCAAAAGTTAGAAGTTTTTTGGATTTGTTTCGTATGGTACTTTCTCAGAATAAATTTGTGTAGATGAGGAAATGGTGCCAACACGGGACGACACACGGCAAAAATTTTGTGTGTGGGAAGCCTGTGCGTTTCATCCTATAAGCTGTAGGTTTTGCAGGGACGGTTCGTGGGGATTGTTTTCCTGGGGGTTTACCGAAGAAATATGAAACATATTCAGTTTCCGGAAGTAAGATTTTCTCCGCCATGAGGTTTTATAGTAGAGGTATACGAATAAATTAAGTGCAGAAACTTCAATAAATTGTGCCTTCATGAAAAGTGTCTGAGTTGAATGGGGAAAGAATGAGCAACTGTTACGAATGTGTTGGGGATGCGTCGATGAATTACTGACTTATATTTTTTCACACATCCCAAATTATAATGAATAACATATCAATTATAAACTATACCTACAATTTTAAAAAAATGGCCAATTGGTTGATTGATTGATTGATTTGGTTTATTTTATTTCGCTTTTCTGCCACCTTTGGCTAACCGCGAGAAAGGGGATGAGTAATGATGTGATGAAATTGATGAATGGATACTCACAAACACCCATGTTCAGGCCGGAATTCGAATACGGGACCTCTGGTGTCGTAGTGCGATGTGCTAATTACTCCGCCAGGGAGACCGGCTGGACTAATTGCAAGGAGTCTTACTGTTCTCAAACAAGAATTGAACATGATATGTGTGCACTAGGGAACGAACTTGAAACTCTTTGATTGAAACGCGACTTGCTTGTTTAAATTAAGGGTAGGTCGACAAGGACACGATCTAATCTGATTTAATCTTCAGTACTTTCTGCTTTTCTCATTATCTGGTGACAGTAATAGTCTCACCCATGTGTAATTTAAATTAACGTCTTATCAGTAACTTCAGCAACACAGCCAATGAATGTAATAAAATATCATAAAATACAATGTTATGGTACCAGACTCGTGAAACTAGACTTATATGATGTTCTCGGCACCTGGTGAAAGTAATTGTGGCCAAAATTTATGTGACTGTTTACTTGGGCAATGTAACCATAAACATAGTTGGGGAAAGCAAATTTGAACTGCATTTAATCTTCAACCTTTCCCAAATGTTCCATGGTTTTAAAATAAATGCTAAAACAATTACAAACAATAAACATTAATTTGAAATATGTTCAGGCATAAAAAGATAAAAAGTTTTGCTGAATTTTTACTTTATTTTTATTGATAATTTTAAGAATGATTTTCGAGAAAAATATTCCTTGGAGCCTTCAAATCTATTGTTGCAGTGGAAACATATCGTCCAGCTTGACCGAAATCCAAGTTCCTCGTTTGTAGATAATCTGAGAGGTGAGTTGTAATTTTAAAAACCTGTAAACACATCATCCAGACAATGATTGTCTCGAAATTGTTGAACTTGTTCGGAAGTGCTGTGGCATAATTTTGTTACTTTTGTGTTGAATTCATTACAATTGGAAATGAGAAAAATTGTAGTAACAAGCTGACAGAATACAGGTTTTTGTATCCTCTCTTGTTTTTCTATCGTGGAAATACTTCTGCTTCTCCACCTTGCGGTTCCTATTTCTGCATGTCCAACGCTGGGATTCAGCCGCAAATAAACTTCCAGGCGTTTGTGAGAGTTTCAGAAACGCTTGAGTTCCTTGCAAGAAACTGACATTCAGACACTGTGCTACGTCTGTAAACACTAAATTGAGTACATGAACATAACACCCTGTCTGGATATGTTGTGGAATAATATCTGTAATTTTTTGAGTTCAAGGAAGAGAAAAAATATATTAGATTTTCCGTAACTTATAAGCAGGATGGGATTTGTTTTGGGGAGAATCCTCCCTCCTCATAATTCGTAAATCTTAGGCCCTTGTGGATGCTATAGTCTTATTAATATGTAATAATTTACATATTACCCCAATGCCTCGAAAGAAGTAACTGGAAATACTCCTACACTGCAATTTCTTTCAAATACCACACTGCTTATAGAAAGTTTATGTGTTGTAGTAGTTATGGTACCTCCTTGAGTCCGATAAATCAATTGATTGGAAAAGATCGATAAAAGATTAAGGGGTCCGGTGCCTTTTCTTGGAAAATGGGGTTTGTTGAGTGTTGTTTCGAGGAAATGTTGTGAGAATTAATGGATGTGGTTTGGGTAATGGGTTTCGAATGGTAATTGCTTTTGCAGTTTTGAGTCCAGTGTTTTAAGGGCAGTTTCTCAAGGAATTTTGTCGGGAGATTGTTTCAGGGTTTGGTGAATGTTCGAGCAGATGACATTGAAGGGTTGAGTGTTCGAGTTCTAGACATTGTGTGGGATGAGAGTAGGGCTTCGGGGAATGAGTAGTGTTTGATGTCTGGTGTTAATCGTTTTTGGTGTTGCGAGAAAGATTATCGTTAAGTGGTTCCAGGAATTGGTGAGCGATATGTGTGTGTGGACGGTTGAGAGTGATATGCATGGACCGGATGAATGATGTGCGGAATGGTTGAAATGAGCAGGATGAAAGCGCTGGTCTGGAAATATCGAGATATGGGTTTCTGCAATGAGTGTGACAGAAGAATGGTGTGTTATATTCTTAGAAGTCTGTTGAATGCGGTGCTGGAAGGAGGGTTCTCTGCAAAGCATGTGGGATAGCATGTGATGGAGAAAGAGCATAAGGAGAAAAAAGTGTTGGGGAAGATGAATGTAAATAAATAATACAGAGTAAAAAAGTACGATTCTCGGAAGAGTTGATTGTGTACAGTGTACCAGGACAGGAAGAAGATAGGAGAGGCACGTGGGCGTTGGACGATCTGCGGGAACAAATGCGCACAGAATGTATTGATAACGTAGATCGGAAAGAAGGTATATAAGAGTCTAGCGGATTGTGATGTCACCAGAATCACCATCTCCATTGTAGAATCAGCAGAGTCGCATTTCACCTGGAGCAGCAGATATTTGATCACAGTCAAAAGATCGTCAGAGCCGTTGCTATCTGTTTGAAATCGGAGCAGGTATCGAAGGTGAAGTACCCTAAGGTAAGTGAAAATGGGCGTAGTATCGTGGCTGTTGGGATTTGCGAGAAAATAAAAATATTACCTACGGCAGTAGTGGTATATTTTGAAATCGAGAAGGTACAACCTATGGTGGGGAGGCTGGCTGTTCCCGGTTCTCTCCTCTAGCTGGAGGTAATGGAGGCGTAAGATGTCCCTCCTCCTCCTTTTCGTGTTGCACTAAATTGACGAGAGGCGGATCTTCCACCTCTTCCAGAGCAGGAGAAGGAGGAAGAACATAGACCCTGAGGACCGGAGGAGGTAGCAGTAGGAGCAGGTTTTTGGCCCTACGAATATTGCGTCGATCCATTCTGAAAAACAATATATAATAATTAAAAAATATATAATCTGTTCCATGTAGATATCGGCTATAAAGGAAAAAGTGGTATGTGACATATATAATCGGAAAAATGGAGAATGTGCTTGTGAAACCAATTTAACTAACCGGGGCTTATTTGCAGTAAGTTTTACTGGGGCCTAACAGGGCCGCAACAGGGGGTTCCTTGAAACATGAGTACAGGAGGCCTACAGTCTTAAAAGTAAGGTATGTGTAGATTCCGAATATACAATACTCTGGGGATAACAGGCCCGTAACTGACGACCCTTTGAAACATGATGTCCGGGAAACAGGGTCAGTAACTGAGGGCCCCTTGAAACTTGAGGTCTGGCGAAAACACGGCCGTAACTAAGGGCGCTTTGAAACGTGAGGTCTGGGACAAACAGAATTGTGACTGAGTGTCTTTTATTTCAATTTTGTTCAAAAACTTTTTAAACGTTTTATGAAACATTTTGAACTTTTTTCGATTTTTTCGATTTTCTTTTCGATTTTATTTTTTCGATTTTATATTTTAGATTTTAATTTTTCGATTTTATTTTTTCGATTTATTTTTTCGATTTTATTTTTTCGATTTTAGTTTTTCGATTTTTGCGCAAATTTCAAATCGATATATCTTTGTCCCTAATTGAGCTACAAGGATGGTCGATAGATTGTCGGACCATGTCAAAATATACAATGTTATCAGAAATAAATTGAAAAATAATTACCTTTGGCGATATTGACAAAAAGTGTCTTCCATCCTTTGCCGATTTCGGTTACGCCGACCCGCGAAAACGGCAAAGGTTTGTTCTTTCTGCTGTTCAATTTCAGCCTGCTCCTCCAGGCACCTCCGAACAGACCTGCTGGGCGATTCACGAAAATGTCTACAATATCGAGTCTACAACGATGTAGTATTTTTGAGTAGTAAAAGATGTAGTAAAGTGCGATTCACGAAACCGTCTACTAAGAATAGACTATATCTTTAATTGTCTACAGCGCACGTCTACAAGGAAAGTGGTAAACTTGGCGAAACTAAGCAATATCTATGGAAAGAATCGATATTTTTCTCGATTGTTGTGCTATTTCCTTGACATTATCGATGCATGTCGTACTTCGAGATTCCGAGAGTTGTTCGTTTACGCAGAATGCACAGAAAACTAGTTTACTAAAACTGCGAAGTAATCGTAATGTATGCGTAACCGTAAAGTAATTTGTATAAAATGAAAATACTGGTTGAATTAAAGCAATTGTGTGTAAATAAACTAAATTTAATAACATATCCTATGTTTTACTTTCTACTGTATGTCACTGTTGAAACATATGCGGCATAACTAACTTACGAATACTATTTCTGTTATGTTGCAATTGAAATATGCAAAATGTAAAGGCAGCTGATTTTTCATGCTTTGCCATTATTATCTAAAATGCAGGGAGTAAGAAAGCATTAAATTATCTACTCACTGAATATCTCGTGAAAACTCAATTTGGTACTAGTTAGATATAGTGTAAACACTTTTAACTCGTTTATTTCCGAATTATTTAAATTTGTACTTGCCTTATATGCATAACGGAACATTTTTCGGTAACGCTTTACATTTTTCAACTTGGGATTATTTTTTTTTCACTGAAAAAAAGCGTAATTTTTAACATTACAAGTATTGGTCGTTGCTAATTCGGCGGGCAAATCTTGACTCACGTCTATCGTCAGCTGATATGCAGTGTTTCCAAACTTATGGACCGATAAATGCCGCACAAACTATTCACGGAAGGTTAGGTTAGGTTAGGTTAGGTTAACATAGAAAATTAAATTGGAAGAAAAAACTCTCACACGTCATCTTGTAAAACTAGCGCGTGGTTGCTACACTAACACTTATTAACCGAAAAATGATGGTTTTTTGGCTAAAATTGAACCACAAACCATTTACGGAAGGTTAGATTAGGTTCAGTTAGGTTAGGCAAACAGAAAATTAAATTTTAAAAAAAGAACCGCTCATACATTATCTTGTAAAACTACCACATGGTTGCTAAACTGACAGGGGGATCACATAATCGGGTGCATGGAACATATGATTCACGTAGTCGACAGTAATGGTGGCATGAGCTATCGTGCAACGGAGATACATGAATGTCGACAATTACATTATTTACCGGCCGAATAAGTTGCACGAATGGAAAAAACACTATTCTCAGCTTCTAAAAGTCCACAGGAACTCAATTCCGTAAGTACTTTCCCGTCTTTTCTCCTGTAAATTTGAAGAAATGTGTTTTCACTTTATCTAACTGTTACCCTCAATTTTCTTCTTTTTACAAATGTCCTATTTTTAGTTTGGCATTACATTTTGTTAAGGTAGGCGTTCGTACCAGGAACGTCTACGTTTTCTTAACCTGTTCAAACCCCTGAAGATAAGATTAACGTTGCGAGTTTCGTACGAACTGTCTACTGTTTTCAGCAGGTCGATGAGTGGTTTGAAACATCTAATGTGTTCACATTTTCAAACAGATGTAAATAAAATTTGTTAATAAGGAGGAATGAAATGTTATACATATTTGCAGCCATCATCTTATGCTAAGCACACTACATACACATTAAATATAATACTAAAGAAATGATTTACACTTTTAGTGTATCTTCTGTACTGTTTTCAGTACATCAACAGATGTTTTGAAACATCTACTGTGTTTAGATTTTCAAGCAGATATGAAAATAAATTGTTTATCATGAGGAATGACAATTTATATTTACAGCCAATATGTTAAAGAAATGGTAGGCGAGTTGTCCATAACAGGTCTGTTCTACACAATGTCAAATTTAAATGAAAATGTAAAAACGTGGAGGACAATATATGCTTCACTTCAACAGAATTCCATTCTTTAAAGCAACATATGATGTGGAATGAAAAAATGAAAAGAGCAATGAACTATTTGCCTACTATTATTTTTGCTCTTAGCTGTACAATATGTCTACTGTAGGTGTTTGGTAGAAAACCATTCAGTTTCAGTAGATTTCCAAAAAAACAGTATAGTACAATTGATAACAGTTGTAAAATAGAAATTCCCAGCTAATCGGACCACTACGTACCTCCACTGAGTACCGAACCTAGCAAAGTAGAATCTCAACCATTGGAATCACTAGCGAAAATTAAGGTCAAGGTTCACGGATTACAAATAATAATAATTATTAGAACACACTTTTGAATGGTTTTGTGCTCAAAAATTGTCCATGCCTTGAACTTCGCCCAAATTCTAATTGATGAATAAAATATTGTCATGTTACATGCTACATTTGTACACATGAATTTGATTTCTGACTGAATGCACATACTACATCAACATAAAAGATAGGCCTACAAGTTATTTCTTTTTTCTTTAAAGACGATTTTCATGTCTCATGTTATACTGTATGGAATTCTCAGCAGACAGTCATTCATTGTCTATTGCCAAGAAAATGGACTACAGAGACTTTTTTGCTTCTTTAATCGTGTACTTTCACCTGTGTCAGTTTGTGCTATTACTTATGAGACACCCCGTATATATTTCTGTGTGGAATAGCCAAGGTCACCTGCAGCCAGAGCTGGCAAGGTAATTTACTCGTTACGTACTTTATGTAAATTACGCTGCGTAGAAAACCAGTTTTTTTACGCAGGTGTAAAAAACTCATTTTCTTTAGTACTGCCACCACCTGCAAAAAAAAAAAAACAACAACATACGTTTGCATTATCTATGAGCAGCTAGTGATAGCAACTAACATACCTAACCTACTCACACCTGCATTTAAGAGCAGAAATAAATCAAACTTAACCAGGCTAACCTTTTCAGATGTTTATTTTTGCTTTCAGATGCATATGCGAGTAGGTTTGGTGTTTTAGCATGTAACACCAAGCTGCTATAGCTGTTGTTAGCTGCTCATGTATTATCTATGTATAAAACCATCACTCAGATCACATTTGCTTACACCTCCAATTTACAGAAATTTCATTCAATGAGAATGTCAAAAAATTCTTAGAAGTTACACACATCACAATTTGATACACTCCAGAATATACCTTGCATTCCTATAGATAACAAAAAAAAAATGTTGAACTAGCCATATGGGATTATAGATTTAAAATAAAAATGCTCTGTTTATTGATTTATTTATTGCATTGTTCTTCTGCCACTTTTGGCTAATCATGAAGATCGGGATGTGGAATGACATGTTTAAATTGACGAAAGGACACTCACAATAACATCCAATCCTGGCAAGGATTTGAACCCTTAAAACCTGGCATCATAGCATACTTTGCTAACCTCAGTAACAGTTCGTTATATCGGATACACATTTCTTCATTTTTACAGAAGAAACTACTTACGAAAAAGAGTTTCTCTAAGGTTTCCAACGTTTGTCAAGGTATTTTCTTTCATCGTGGAATCTATTTGACTGAGAAATCATGTATTTTCCAAGAGAAATATCTCACCAACGCACAAGTGCCATTGCTTTCGCTACGTGAACCGGATTCTGCATACGTTTGATGACGTAACTCCCTGTCAGTGTTTCCAACCCCCCTTTTTTAACTATGCTTACCTAACCAAACCTAACCTAATTTTATCGGAAATGGTTCGTGGGGCTATCCGTCAGCTACCCGTGCATAAGGTACAATTTGCACACGTGACGAACATGATATTAGGTATTTTTCGGTGAATAAGGTTGGAAACTCTGCATACCTACAACAGTCGTCAACCTCTGCCCGCCATATTATGTGTTACGGAAGGGAAAAAGGAATAACAAAAACTACTCTCTATGTGAAAAATTGTGTTTGTTTTTGTGTAAAAAGCATAATGGTACTTTGAACTATGTTCCGCAATACACAATTGGTAAGTACGAACCATGCGAAACACAAAATATCCGATTTTAATGTGTCTCCGATATAACGAACTGTTACCCTAACCTCCTTACCTATTTGCACTAGAATGCTTTGGTGCAACAAATTAATTTTAAAAAAAATCATGTTTTAATAGAATTTCCTCTCGTGTATTAACAGTAGACCTAAATAGAGAGTTCACAAACCGAAAGTGAGGCTCGGTAAGGCTCGCCTTAATGGTTTGCTCTTGTAAGGCGCGAGCCTCATTTTCTCGCAGTGTTGCCAACACCTTACTCGAAAAAATCACCAAGGTTTCTCTCCACGTTCCGCGCCTTATTTATTGCGCTGACACAGCGTGATGAGTAAATGTACTCTCTTATCCTTGAAGGATGAATGCACCTTATCGTAATTTTTTTCCAAGTCCCGGGGACCAAAATGTTTATATATCGTGACCTTTGTAAACCTCTCTCTCTTGGGGGGGGGGGAAACGATGTGCCACACACGCGCGCGTATGCCTCTCATTATTTCCGTATTGTGACGCAAACCAAACAAATAATAATTGTTGTTTTTTTAGGATCCCTGGCCCCTATATAACCTCGCCAGGGGTGCGTGGTGCCCAACCAAAAAAAAGTTCTAACGGCTGCGGTTATAGATTACCACACCTCTGTAGAGTTTCACGTGTCTCTTTTTTTTTTTTCTCTCAAACTTCGCGACAGAAAAGTAACAAGGGACGCGCAAGCGGGGTTCTTCGAAACGAACGAGTCCCAAGTTTTCCCGTACGGCCTTCGAACGTAGAATTGATTGACGTGCGGGCGAATCTCTTCCGGAATGTCTTTCAATTCGTACATCTGACCATACATGCTATTCATCATCAATTTAGCTGTGTTCTGTTTGGCGTCCATTTCGAGCAGTTTGCCCGGCGGTAAAGTCTTATCGTTTTTAAATTCTTTGATTTTTTTACGCAAGGCCATGATCTTGCGTATGCACGTGGCATTGAGCGTGTCCCGTGAGAAATACACGTGAAGATCAGCTTCCGTGCAGCCGGTTGGATTCGTAACGCCGCGATAAACATCAACTTCCGTTCCGCCCGGCACGGACGTTCCGGCGTGGAATTTGCGCCACTCCCAAAGTTCACGTTGAAAGGGGAGAGGCCAGCTGCTACCATGACGCTCGGGTAGAGTGACGTAAAATCCAATACCAAAATAATCTCGTTCTCCGTCCTGTTCTTGAGCGCCACGTTCATGTGCGGGTTACGGTGTACGTAACCCCCGACCAGCTTGTGATGATACTCGAGATGTTGCCGTGGGAAACACAAACATCGCTTGTTCTGCAACGCTTCGCTGAAATAGTAATGCGAGAGATGCAAGTTGAGTTTGTGCCCTCGAACCTGGTCCGCACGCAACACGCTCTGGCAGCACGTTGAGACGATCGTTTGCACGAGTCTGCTTTTCAGAAACACGCGTCCCTCACAAGCATCGAATCCTGTACGTTGTACTGCAACAGATCGTCTATCTTGTTTTTCTCGTAGAGCGTCTGCACGGTTTCGCCCTCGGGCATTATTTTTTTCTCCCAGGTTGAAGTACAACGAAACGTACTTCAGCGTGTACGAGGAGAGGTTCCCGAAAAGGTAACGCACCACTTCGATGCCGTCCAATTCGAGTTTCGGACGACCAGAAAATCAGAGGCAACATTGATACGGCCTAGTGAGTTGGCAACATTGACACGACCTAGTTTGCTTATATTGTCATCGCAATCGGATGTGACGACGGGGGTGGGGGAGAGATGACTTTCGTTCTGTGGTGTCGATGTAGGTCAGATCAAACACAGTAATGTGAAAGCTTCTGCACAGAAGAGTAACGTTTTTACAACTGTACGCGATTATACAACTGTTTTGTGTGTGTGTTAAATAGCTAGCAGCTTTTTTGTAGGTAAGTTTTGTTTCTTGTTATTTTTTTTGCATGTGTGTGTGTTAATGATAATAATTGCGAGTTGCGTTAGTGAACACGAAGTGGTGTTTTGATTAAACATCGAAATTTACGCTAAACAAAAAATATGAGCATACATAACGTGCGCTTGAAAAAAAAAAAACTATTCTTCATCACGAATAACATAAAAGCGAGGTAACAATCGGAGGGAGGGGAGGGACGATGATCATGATCATGTTAGTTTACTCATGGTGGATAGTATTGACGCGTGTACTCTGGGTTGGATTTGTTGTTTTAAGTCTACTTTATGCACAGTAAGGCTAATCGAAACTGGACCTACAGTGGGATTCGCCGGGTATCGAACTTGGAGTTTAAAATTATACAAGTGTACAGGGGGGAAATTTTATGTTTTTGAATTTGTTGATACTCTGGGTTGGATTTGTTGTTTTAAGTCTACTTTATGCACAGTAAGGCTAATCGAAACTGGACCTACAGTGGGATTCGAATTATACATGTACACAGGGGGAAACTTTATCTTTTTGTCTGTGAAGGTTCTAAGGTTTTGTGAACATGTTGGAAAAGCACTAGTATATACATAGAGCAAAGTTACAAGGTTCTACGTCCCATAGGAGTCCTATTGGAAACATAATGATTAGTGCTTAAACAAGAACATTTTCATAGTTTCACACCTCTACTAGATTGGTAGAAAAAATATACTAGTAGGCAATAAAATCTGAGGAAGATTCGTGTCTAGCAAAAATAAGCTAAATAGAATTACACATGCATACAATATTTATTGTGTTTTTTCTATCTACAATCATATTTTTCTTATATATTTTTATTTTTTATTTTGTTATAGGGTTGATTAAAGCACATATTTGAGGAAGACAACACCACCCATATATAAATAAACCCCTCAAACTAACACTAATTAGAATTAGCTTACAAAATTTTTCTCATAAGGCATTTTTGTTTTGTAAACACTCTACCACCAACAGATCACATATAAATAAACATACCCCGAAAAAGAAAAAAAAATGCGCTCCATGAAAAGTTGCCCTGTGTGCAAAAGAACCATATCAAGCAAAAATTTTGCAAGACATTGTCGCACCTGCGTGCCAGGCAAGCATTTGGCTGCCACCGAACTATGTTCCGGATGCAATAAACACATCACAATTGCGTATGCCAAGAAGCATAAGCTTACTTGTCTAAGCGAAAGTACATCTGGGGCTCAGCCTTCGACCTCCACCAAGAGAAAGGCAGAAGCAGCCCCCATCAACGCACCACCCACCAAACGCGTCAAGCCTGCGACGAAAGCAGACCGGTCTGCTTTCGGAGGAATATTAGAAGATTATGTCCGATTGTCGGACGGCTCTTGCGATGTTCGTAGCTTTTTAGAGGAGAAGCGAGCAGAAATAGTTTCTATTCTTAGTAATGCACTGGCTACGCACTCCTCCACTAAATTCTACGGTACGCTATGTTGCACATACAAGAACCCGACCGATGAAAGATACACTTTCTTTCATGCAACGAAAGCAAAAACGCTGCATCTGGCGGATGGTGACAGCATTGGGGAAATTTACGACAAGTTTACCGAGGAGCTGCTTGTTAAACAGGAGGAGCACGAGGCCACAGGCTCGGGCGGTTCGCTGTGTGGAGAACCCCATAAATTGTGTGTTACTTTTAGTCAGTTTGCACCAATGTCCGGGTCTAGTTACGTCCCTCTACCACCAGATGTTGCAGCAAAGAAGGCTGTTCTGAATATTCAGAACAGGGATAACAAGTGCTTCGTCTGGTCGGTGCTAGCAGCGTTGCACCCCGTCGACTGGAAAAATCAACCGCGTCGCGTTGGCCACTACGAGCAGTACGAGTCGGAGTTGGAGGATGCAATGGTGGGAATCGACTACCCGGTGGCGCTTTCGGATGTTGGCAAGTTTGAGGCACGTGCTCGCAACTTACAATTAGCCATAAACGTTTACGGTCTCACCGAGAACAAAAATGAGGTCCACCCCATCCGGGTGAGCAACGTGAGCAACAACAACGAGGTACGAGAAATCAACCTCCTGCTCATCAAGGACGAGACACAACACCACTACACCCTCATTCGCTCGCTCTCCCGGTTGGTGTCGAGTCAAAAAAGCAAGCATCATGGTAGCATACAAGTTTGTCGAAGGTGTCTGATCACTTTTGACAACCAACAACAAAAACACCAGAGCTTACAAGGAGAAAACATCGCTGCCGAAAAGCTCGCTCTTCACATGCGTTACTGCAGTACCAACAAACCTGCACGAACTATTCTACCCAATCCTGAAGCGACAGAAAAATTTAGCATGCACAGCGCCATGGCAAAGCATCCTGCCATCATTGTAGCGGACTTCGAAGCCTTCCTCGAACCTCTCTCCACCTGCTATCCCGATCCCGAAGTTTCTTCCACCACCCCTTACCAACTCCACGAGGCCTCAAGTTAGGCCTACGTTGTGGTGCGGCGAGACCAACGTGTTGCCCCCGAGCCGTATGTCTATCGCGGTCCCGACCCGGTCAAGCACTTCTTGCAGAGGATGGTAGAGGAAGCCCAAAAGATAGGAAAGGTGTTGCTGTCCCCCAAGCGCATGCGACGACTTTCTCCTAAGAATAAGCGTAGGCACGAGGAGGCAACCAACTGCCCTGTTTGCAACTTGGTCTTCACCGACGATAACAGTAAAGTGTACCACCACGACCATTATGGTACTGGTAGCTACATCGGTCCGTGGTGCAACACGTGCAACTTAAAAGCTAGGGACCCGCGATTTATTCCCATCTTCTTTCACAACGGCTCGGGATACGATTTTCATCACTTGGTACCCCATCTCGGCTACGATGATAGTCGTATCAGGGTCTTAGCACAGAACGAGGAGCGCTATATTAGCGTGAGTAAGTGGGTGTCTATCCCCGAATTGGAAGCAACTATCGAGCTTCGGTTTCTTGACTCGCTGCGTTTCCTCCATGCAAGCCTTGATGCTCTTGCAGGCAAGCTTAGGGACGAGCAGCTGACTATCACTGCAGCTAGTTTTCCAAACTTGGATGTTGGGCTCATCAGACGTAAGGGGGTCTACCCATACGATTACGTAACGGACCCCGACAAGTTCGAGGAAACATCGCTTCCTCCACAGGATAAATTCTACAGTCGGCTGAGAGGCTCTAGCATAACAAATGAGGAATACCAGCACGCCCAGTCCATGTGGCAAGAGTTAGGTTGTCGAAATTTTGGAGATTATCACGACGCATATTTAAAGCTTGACGTGACGCTTCTCGCGGACGTTTTGCAGGCGTTTCGCGCGACAGCAATAAACATCTGCCACCTAGACCCTGCCTACTTCTACAGCCTCCCCGGACTGGCATGGTCGGCCATGCTGCTCATGACCAGGATTAAACTCCAGCTTCTTAATGATGTGGAAAAGTTACTTTTTTTGGAACGAGGCATCCGAGGCGGTATGGTCCAGGTGACGCAACGCTATGCACGTGCTAACAATCAATACATGGCCACCGGTTACGATCCCTCTAAAACAACAAGCTACATCCTCCACACAGATGTAAACAACCTGTATGGATTTTCCATGATGCAGAAACTTCCGTACAAGGGATTCGAGTGGGTTAATCCTTCGGATTTCGACATGAAAAATTTCGAAGATTGTACATACGGATTTTTTGCCGAGGTGGACATTAAATTCCCCGAGAAGCTCCATGATGTATTCAGCGAGTTACCACCTGCTCCAGAATTTAAGCGTTTACCTAACTCGAATCAACCCAAGCTCATCATGGATGTTGAGCCCAAAGAGAGGTATGTGGTACATTACCTGAATCTTGCTTGGTTGATGAGGCAAGGTGTTACAATTGGTAAAATTCATCGCATCCTCAGGTTCGAGCACAGTAACTGGTTAGTACCCTACATCAAAGCCAATACCGAACACCGCATCGCTGCAACCTCGGAGCTTGACAAAAACTTCTTCAAGCTGATGAACAATGCTGTGTTCGGTAAAACGATGGAGAACGTGAGAAATCGCGTGGACGTTAGGCTGGTTACCAATGCGAAGCGATGTCGTAAGCTGATTGCAAGCCCGTTGTTTAAATCAAGGACCATTTATAATGAGCAGTTGGCTCTGGTCCACATGGATAAACCTGTGGTGCACCTAAACAAGCCAATCTATGTTGGTGCCACGATTCTGGACTTGAGCAAGTTGCATATGTTTAAGACACATTATGGTACACTGTGCAAACATTATGATCGTGGCATTTCTCTTTTATATACAGATACGGACAGCTTGGTCTACCATGTTCGCACAGTTGATGCATATAAGGATATAGCGTTGATTCCACCTTTCATCGAGCTTTTCGACACATCAGGCTATCCCCAACCGAACCAGTACGGCATCCTGCCCCGAAACAAAAAAGTGCCTGGTAAACTCAAGGACGAGAAGGACGGGGATGTTATTCTTGAGTTTGCTGGACTTCGGGCCAAAGCCTATGCAATTCGGGCCGAGGGGTCTGTCACCAAGAAAACCAAGGGTGTAGGTAGGCAGGTTGTACAAAAGCATCTCGCATTCGAGGATTATGTTGAATGCCTGAAAACTCGCTCACCTGTTCTACGAAAAGAGTATCGAATCCAGAGCGTCAACCATAAATTGACAACCAACATTGTCAGGAAGATTGCTTTGGATGCGCACGATAATAAGAGGTGCATCCTGAAGTGCGGAATTCACACACTGCCGTGGGGGCACTATCGCTTAGCAGAAAGCAAAACCTGCAACATATGTCCATCTTCAACAGAAGATTCATAAAAACAAAACAAAACAAAAAAAAAATTATTTTGTTAGTCATTACAAAAAAAAAAAACTTTGTCTGTCATTACAAAAAAAAACTTTGACCGTATTCTTAAATAACTAACAAGGACAATAAATCTTCTTGGCTTCCGCAAACAGATCAACATGGAGACTGCACCACCAAATTTCAATAACCTTTTACCTTCCGTGTTATCTAAACTCAATGGTTTACTGATCGTTCATCTCAACAGCATTTGGACGAAACTGAATGACGATGTGGGCAAGATGTTTTATGTTTTTAATAACAATTTACATTTCTACGAAATTCCGATCGACGGGAAACTTCAAACCACCGTGAATCCGGAAAACGCAGGCGAAATCAAAATTTCTACCGGCAAGAATATTTTTCGAATCAAGCACGACAAGATGCTTTCTAACATTACGTACGATGTTTCTGCAGGAGATTATCTTTACATGGAACTCCTCGGAGATTACGACAAACTCATTCCTCTCTTCGTAGAATTACGAATCGTCTATCCTATTATAAATAACCGTTAACCAAAAATGCCTAACGACATTTTCGGCAACACCAAGCGTGTAGACCACGCAGAAGAGATTCTCATGTTGGACATTCGAGTTAAGAAGTTGAGGACCGATTTGATTGCTTTGCAGGAGACCTTAAACAAAAGTTTAGAGTCGGAAATCGCTACGCTCCAAACGCAATGTCTCGACCCCATTCTGAAAATCGATTCCGAACTGAAGACGCTGATAAAAAGTTATGTCGACGTACCTTCTTACGACAACGTTCAAAATAAACAGTTGAGCGTGGATTCGCTTCAAAATGATTTGGCCAAATTACAGCAATTTCAATCGAAAAATGAAGATTTGGAAAAATTGAAACTCGAAATCGAAGAACGAACTTCCGCAATAGAAAAGAATTTCTCTGAACTTCAAACCGTTGTGAACAATATAGACGCAGAACGCTTGCATGTCGTCGTTTCCAAATTACAAGAAGAATTCACCAGCACGTTGGAAGAAATTAAATCCAAGTTGCAGACTTTGGAAGATACAATAACGAACCTACCATCGTCGGACGAACTGCAGGTCATCGGTAAAAGCGTCGCGAACATAAAAATTCAATTGGAGGCGTATCGATATTTCGAACACATTCAAACCACCATCGCTACGCTTCAGGCGTCCTTGGAATTGATCAACGATAAAATTAAAAATATTCACGCTGAAGCAAGAGCGTTGACGAGCATTCAAGACACGTTAAGCACGGTTCAGCAGAAGATCGAATATTTAGAAAATTTGAACGTCGAAACGAATCTCGCTCATTTTCATCACGTACTCGACAACATACAGGGTGACTTGGAATCGTTACGGACGAGCGTGCCTTCGAGCGAAGATTTGGAAAAATTGAAAACGGCGGTGACGGCACTATCCGATTCGAGCGACATCAAAAGTTCATTGAGCGATCTCGAGAGTAGGGTGGCCAATCTCCCCATCTCCAAAAAATTGCACGCTTTGAAAAAAAACATATCTCGAATGCTGAAACGACTAGAAACGGAAACGGCGAACGTGGAACAGATTCGAGACGAAATTAGTTCGCTGGTGTCGACGCTGCCCACTTCGCAGAGCGTCGCCGACCTTCACACGCAGTTTACAGAGATGCGAAGCATCGTGAACGATCTTACCGAGAAGAGCTCGAAATTGAATCAAGTCGAGAACCTTCAGAACATTGTCGTCAACATCAGAGATCAAGTTGGAGTGCTGGAATCCACGCAGGAATCGACGCTGGCCTCTTTCGGTGCCAAGTTGCAAGAACTCAACGAAAACTACAAGCAGTTGAACGTGGAAGTGAAAATCAAACCGTCGTTTTCTGCCGTAACGGATACCATAATCGAGCATTTGCTGCCCATCGAAAATAAACTCGGACAAGTTCACAGTAATCTCGTCACCTTCGACACTAAATTCGCCAAATTGTTCACCTTGCAAGCCATCGAAATCAACAGCGTTCCCAATCAACAGAGAATCTCCACGTTCGTCGAAGGTAACAAACTGTACATGTTGCATCCTTATCATCCGTACTACAAGTTTCTCCTCGATGGCACAATTCAGATAAACAAATTTTCGTACTGGTCTCACGGCAGAAAAGCTAGCGTTCCCACCATGACCTTAATATCGAATCGTGGTGTCCAGAAAGCAGGAAACATTCCTCTGGCACGTTGGAACGAAACGCGCAACATATATGAAATACACGAAGACGAAGATCTTACCGTTTTCGACGTGAGTGCCGGCGATCATTCAAAACACGAGCGAGGTGCCACCCTCTTTGAATCCCATCACGCTGGTGCTTCTCTTCAAACGTAATCTCTAAAAAAAAAATGTCTAGGCAAGCCATCGTCGAAGAATTGCATAAACCTGCACGCCGCAACTACGAACGTTTGGCTGTGGTAACCAAGGGCATCGACGACCTCTGGCAAAGCGATCTCGTGGAGATGAGTAGCGGCAATTTGAAAAACGTACATAAATGGAACAAGGGCAACAAGTACCTCCTCACCGTCATAGACACATTTTCGAAATTCGCATGGGCTTTATCTTTGAAGGCGAAAACGGGATCGTGCGTCACGGAAGCATTCAAATTAATTTTTCGCGAAAGCGGCGGCAGACGCCCTCGATTTCTGCACACGGACAACGGTAAAGAATTTTACAACGCTGTATTCCAAAAGTTTATTCAAAAACATGACATTCGACATTATTCGACCTTTAGTCACATCAAAGCCAGCATCGTGGAAAGATTTAATCGAACCTTGAAAACACACATGTGGAAACGATTCACGCTTCGGGGAAATTACAAATGGGTCGACATCCTGCCGGAACTCGTCGACACCTATAATGATACGGTACACAGAACGATAGGCATGAAGCCAGTTGACGTTACCAAGTCTGACGAGCAGCGTTTAATTTCTACCGTTTACTGTCCAAAGTACACACCCACGACAAAAAAAGCTAAATACAAAATTGGAGACCAGGTGAGGATCAGCAAATTCAAACGCACCTTCGAGAAGGGATTCACAAAAAATTGGAGCACGGAACTCTTTACGGTGGTTCGAGTTTTACCCGGAAACCGACACACGTATATAATAAAAGATAGTAGCGGCGAGATTTTGAAAGGAAGATTTTACGAAGAGGAACTCTCTAAAACGAAACACCCCGACACGTACCTCATCGAGAAAGTATTGCGTAGGAAAGGTGACAAACTGTTTGTCAAATGGCTGGGACTTCCGGAAAAGAGTTGGATCGACGCGAACGAAGTGATCTTGTGAGTACGTGGAACGTGGTGAAGCGTCTACCGGATCCGGAAAGTCAAACGAGAAAAAAAAGAACGGTGAGTTGCTTCCCGACAGCATCCGCTGTCTGATCGTAGGTCCTTCGGGGTGTGGGAAAACGACACTGCTCGTGGACAATTTTCTCCTCGCACCGAATTGGCTAGATTGGAAGAACAGGCACCTGTACGTGTTCTCGAAAAGTTTGGAGCAATCCAAATACCAGCAACTGATGAAACTGTACGATGGTCTGGACATTGCAACGTTCGCCTCGGAAATAAAACCACTCGACGATTGTCGTGAAAATTCAGTCGTTGTGTTCGACGACGTCATCCTGGAAAATCAAAATGAAATTCGCAACTTTTTCACGCAAGGTCGTCACAAAGGAATGGATTGCTTCTACCTAGCTCAAACGTTTTCCAAAATTCCAAAACAGTTAGTACGCGACAACGCTAATTTCATATGTTTGTTTCGTCAAAATCACACCAACCTCAAGCACGCGTACGATGACTACGTAGGCGGAGACATGAACTACAATCAATTTTCGGAACGCTGCTGCTCTACTTGCTGGAACGGTGACGATTTCGGATTCGCGACGATCGACATGACGAGGAAACCCAACGACGGAAAATACAGAAACAAAATCAACGACTTTCTAAACGTTGCAACGTTGTGAGAAACTACGTATATAAATAAACGTTATGACGAAACGAAAAATCGAAGACGAAAATCTAAAGCTTCGCGATTACCTCGCGAAACGCTTCAAAGGTTGGAAATCCGAGAATCGCGGATTCTACGAAGAGAAGAAACGTCAGGATCAACCTGTGATCGATGCCATCAGCGGTCTAGGTAAAGAAATTAAAAGTGTCACGGAACAAAATAAAAATTTGATCAACGAACTCGTACCGCTCGCAGCTAAAAGTTACGCTGTACCCACGCCCATTTCGAGCATTCCTTCGACACCGTTCGAACTGAAGGATGCACCGGCACGACGTCGAGCCATTGGTAGCACGTCGTCTTCGGATAAAATCGAGTTGGGACCTTTGGCACGAGACTACCTGAGTACGGGGAAATTCGACAAGGATGAAGTGTTCGGATTGTATCCCAGCATGGAAACCAACGAAGGCGGTGGTGTGGTGTGGAAGATTGGGAAATCGAAGGTGACCTTCGAAGGCAACGACATTAAAGTTAATTTAGGCGAGAAGGATAGTTGGACCAGGTATCCGGGTACGGTGGGACTGTGGGAACTCGTTGCCAAAAAGCAGCCGAAAGATTACACCGACGAAGATTACCAGAGTTACAAGGAAATTTTGATCATGACGGATGCCTTGTACCAAAACAACGATGCCTCGCAGAATAGGGTGAAATCGAGCAGCGGTGAGAAGTACAGGAATCTCATCAAACCGATTTGGAACCAGGTCAAATAGGCAGCGGCGTCAAACGCTACAACACGTTACCCAAAGAATTCGTTTGGGTGGACGACGTGAGGAAGCTCGTGGACCGATTGTTGGTGATAGCCGGCGAAGAGAATGCAGGCAACCGTAATTTCTACAACGAGAAGGTTGGCATCGTGGACATGATCAGCACGAAACTTTCCAACTTCATCGTGAACGACGACAAGGGCATAGGTTACCTGATCAAAATCATCAACACGCTGCCTCCGAGATTCTGGAACGTGGCCGAAGGAAAAGGACTCGTGAACGACATCATCAACAAGTTACCTTTCGAGATGCATTTACCTGGCTACCAGTACTGCGGACCGAGTACCAAACTCGAGAAAAGATTGGAGAGAGGAGACAAGGGTGTGAATCCGTTGGACGCCGCATGCAAAAATCACGACATCGCTTACAACACCACGCAGACGGATCTTGATGCACGTCACGAAGCAGACAGAAAGTTAGAGCACGCAGCTTTCGAAAGGTTCGTGAGCAGAGACGCATCGCTGGGTGAACGGGTCGCCGCACTGGGTACCACCATCGCCATGAACACGAAACAAAAATTGGGGTGGGGTATATAAATAACATAGAGTAAAAAATAATAATAATAACAACATGTCTCGTATAACTGATTTGCCGCCCGAGCTACTATGTAAAATATTTAAACACGCAGTAAACGGAGATTGTGAGGATGTAGGGAAACTTGTAATCATAGCAAGAACGACGCCGGAATTTCGCATCCCTTGTGAAATGGTTCTCAAGGACCATCTTCGGGAGATCAGCGGCCTGAGGTGCGGTGATCTCAACATTCTGCTTCCGGCTGCTGGGGAAAAATTAAACGATAGGTTAGATGAATTGCACGAGGCAAGGCAGGGAAGAAGACCGTACACAGTAGATTGGCGCAAGTCTAAGCAGGAGACGGAAGATATCATTACGCACATCATCGCGTTTTCCGAAGCACGGACTTTCTTCCTCTGTTTAAAAAAAAAATAATAATATATATACGTGTTAAAAAAAAACTTGATATATAAATAACACACATCGTGAAAAAAAATAATCTTCGGTATATATATAAATAACACACATCGTGAAACAAACAATTAAATTTCTCTCAAACACTCTGAAATTTTTCTCTTCGATATGACGACTGAAAAAATGAGTGATCTCCAAGCATTAAAACAAATGCTAAATTTGTCAGTCGAGTATGTAAAAATTCAGGAATTGGAAGTCGACAAACCTTACACGATAACTTCCGGTTCAATCGTTTCTACCCAGTATGGTCCCAAGGTACGCCTGTTGCTCAACGCACAATACAGTCTATTTTTACCAGATCGATACGCTAACATGTTATCCGACGAGAAGCTATCTATTTTAATCGAGAACAAAACTCGAATCGTGTACAAGGGGACAAAGGAACTTCTTGGCAAGAAAACGAAGCACGTAATAGAATTTGTGTAACGACTGCGAGGCCTTGAAAAAAAAAATCTCAGAACATTTATATATATAAATAACATACCGTAAAAAAAAACTACACGAGAAAAAATCTCAGAATATATATATAAATAACATACCGTGAAAATAACACATAGAGCATCAACATGAAGCCCAAGGGTGTCGTGTACCAGATACCATACTCCAATCTTAAAAATCTAGGTGCCCTCGATGGGTTACTCACCAAGAAACAACGCGAGAAGAAACGTTCTTGCTTGTCCAAAGGACACGGAATGAAATTACTTCTCAGCACACCTCAATTGAGACGCTTGCAGCGTTCGCGGAAACAGCAAAAGATCGGAGGTTTCATATTCAGCATCCCGGCCATCCTAGCAGCATTGGGGGCCGTTGGAAGTTTGGCCGGCGGAAGCGCCGCCATCGCGAAAACCGTCATCGACTCGAAGAAGAACAAGGCGGAATTGGAAGAACAGAAACGTCACAACCTGGCCATGGAGAAGAAAGGGGGGAAGGGCGTGATGAAGAAGTTTTAAAAAAAGAAACAACAGCACTCACCAACCGAGACAGTAGTGTATATTGGGCGTTTCAAAGTAGTACTTAGTAGGTATCCTCTTTTTTTATCAATTGAATATCATTTTTTGACATATTTTGACAATTTTTTGTCCATGTTTTAGCGTTTAGCGATGTTTTTAGTACAATTTTCAATGTATTATTTTTTTTCCTACTCGTACTTGGTAGGTATGCATTTGTAGCTTTTTTTTTATCAATTGAATATCAGTTTTTGACATATTTTGACAATTTTTTGTCGATGTTTTAGCGTTTAGCGATGTTTTAGTAAAATTTCCTTTTTTTTCCCACTCACACTTGGTAGGTATACCACGATCTTACGTGATATAACTTAACCTATCCTTTTTTTTATTACGTGCTAAACTAAACGAGAGCCTCTACATGCTTTGACCTACTTTAGAGTAGTGCAGGTGGACGGGTTCAACGTCATCAAATGGGGATCAAAAATACCTCAAAAACTCATTTTCTCTCCACGTTCCGCGCCTTATTTATTGCGCTGACGATGTTTCGCAGCGTAGAAAACAGCACCAAAACATCAAAAACTCACTTTTCTCATTTGGGGATTACCAAAACCTCAAAAAAAAACAACTTATTTTTATTAATTGAGGTTCACCAAAATCTGAAAAAAAAAACTCACTTTCTCTCCACGTTTCGCGCATTTATTCGTTGCGCTGACACAGCGTGATGAGTAAATAATACACTCTCTCATCTGTGAAGGATGAATGCACCTTATTGTAATTTTCCAACTCTGGGACCAAATGTTTATATATCGTGACCTTTGTAAACCTCTTTCGGGAACGATGTGTCGCACACACACACGCGCGCGCGCGCGCCTGTATTGTGACGCAAGCAAACAAACAAATAATATTTTTTTTAAGATTCCTGGCCCCTAACCCCACTTCCGGTCCCTATTTTGGATTTCCGAATATTGGTTGTATTCATATTTTACTCACATATAGGCGTACGTGATGAATCCGCAAACAGATTTTTCCTAAGTCTTACCGTTTCCAAGATAACCCCACTTCCGGTCGCCATTTTGGATTTCCGAGCATAGGTTCTATTCATACTTTTTCTCACATATAGGCGTACGTGATGAATCCGCAAACAGATTCTTGCTAAGTTTTACCGTTTCCAAGATAATCCCACTTCCGGTCGCTATTTTGGATTTCCGAGCATATGTTCTATTCATATTTTACTTACGTATAGGCGTACGTGATGAATCACCAAACAGATTTTTCCTAAGTCTTACCGCTTCCAAGATAACCCCACTTCCGGTCGCTATTTTCAATTTCCGAACATAGGTTCTATTCATATTTTACTTACATATACGTACGTGATGAATCCGCAAACAGATTTTTCCTAAGTCTTACCATTTCCAAGATAACCCCACTTCCGGTCGCCATTTTGGATTTCCGAGCATAGGTTCTATTCATATTTTTTCTCACGTATAGGCGTACGTGATGAATCCGCAAACAGATTTTTCCTAAGTCATGAATTGGAGGGTTCTATGGCAACCTATATTAATTCTCGTAAGAGAACAGAAAACACAAAAAAAAAAAAAAAAAGAATACTGTGGTCACTACAACAAATAGTCTTCTTCAACCCCTATCTAACAAACCAAAAAAAATCATCATCCTAACTAGAACTATGTAACTAACATTGTGATGACGCATATTAAGTACCCCTTAATTGTATTACTTATAAGGGTATACTATTGCACAACGTTTTTTTGCAACAAGTTATTACGTAACATTGTGATGACTCATATCTAATGCCCTTCGTTGTATTAACTATAAGGGAGTAAACTATTACACAACATATTGCAACAAGTTATGATGTAATGTGATGAGTCATATCTAATGTGGCGTCTTCTGATTGGTTAATTATTACAGGTGTTTTCAATACGGTCCGCGCTTTTATTATATAAGACGGCATACACTGCAGATCAGTCAGTCTCGTGAGAGCAGCCGAAGAGTACGGACGTCCTGTCGCAGCGCTCCTCGTTTTTGTAAAAATAATAGGTATTTAACTTTTTTTGAAGCTACATACTATCTATTATTTCAAGTTTAAAGGTGTTTCACGTGGTTTTTTATAGTAATTTCGACCAGATTGAATTTTGACGTGATCGTGCATTTTCTATTTCACCTCAAGAAATTCTATATAAATAACATACCTGAAAATTGTATCGCTATATACTAGATTTTTTGATTTCTGTGATTTTCGAAAAAGCAATGGCATCCACCACCAGTTTCAATCGTAAAAATGATAAAACTGAATGTGTTACTTGTGGGAAGCTAATCTCAAGGAACAATTTATCGGTACACAGGGCAAGATGTGGCGAAACAGCTTCGAGAATTAATCGTTCGTTACCTTCTAAGCCTTGTGCTCGATGCAGAAAAATGATCAGCATTACAAATTTAAGTAAACACCTCAAAATTTGCAAACCATCGACCGGACAAGCATCGAAAAGGAAAATCGATAATGCAGATACGGAAGCTTCCACTTCCAAGCAAATTAAATTATCTAATGAACGCAAACCAATTACATCTACATTCAACGACCAACTCCAGGATTTTTCAATTAAGTCAGAAGCAGGCCGTGACATCCTTAGTTTCTTGGACGAAACGAAAACATCTGTACTAAATGTTTTGAAAGATAAACTTGAAAACAACTCTATAAAAGTATACGTTGTTCTGTTTTCCGAATACGAGAAAGTTGATGGCACAACGAGTATTTTTAATCATCGTACAAAAAACCAGACTCTTTATTTTGCTGACGTCGAAAATTTGGACAACTTCTATTATAAAGTTTCCAACGAGCTGGTTAAGAAACATGACGGTTTCGAGGCTAAAGGGTCGGGATGGTCTCTGTGTGGAAGTCCTCACACGTTAACCGTTTACGTGAACCGATTCTCGCCTCTTCGCGCTTCCAGCTACGTTCCTCTTCCACCGAACATTCAACACAAGAGAGCTGTGTTAAATATACAGAACAGCGATAAAAAGTGTTTTCTCTGGTGTGTGTTGGCAGAACTTCACCCGATTCATTGGTCAAATAATCCAGAACAGGTTTCTCATTACAAGCAATACGAGAGCGACTTTCAAAGTGTAATGTCTGGCATCGAATACCCGGTGACATTGTCGGATATAACAAAGTTCGAAAATCGTGCAGGAAAACGCATCGCTATTAATGTATATTCCTTCACGTCAGATAAATATCTCGTGCATCCCGTCAGGATAAGCGATATCGACGATGACGATGCTCGTGTGATTAATCTTCTTCTAATTTCAAACGAGGATGTTCATCACTACACGCTAATTCGTTCACTATCACGTTTGGTCAAAAGTCAAACTACCAAGCATGAACATTGCATCGAAGTTTGCCCGAGATGCCTAACCACGTTCGACGATCGAAAACAATCCAATTATCGAAATTACACCGGACGTCAAATTGCTATCGAGAAACTTGCCGAACATAAAATTTATTGCGGTGACAACAGACCGGCTAGAATGTTGATGCCCGAAACGAACGAAGTCGAAGAATTCAAAATGCACAAGGCATTGTTGGAACATCCCGCAATCATCGTCGCAGATTTCGAGGCGTTCCTCAAACCACTCTCCTACTGCGAACCGGATCCTGAAATTTCCTCCACAACGCCGTACCAGCTTCATCAACCTAATAGTTTCGGCTATGTTGTTGTGCGACGTGATAAAATAAATGAAGCATATATATACCGCGGGCCAAATGTAATCGAACACTTCCTGGAAAAAATGGTGGAGGAGGTTGAGGTAATTGGTAGCGTACTGCTTACATCAAAACCGATGGCACCTTTAACTGAAAATGAACTTCAAAATTACAATTCCACTGAGGTGTGTCCGGTATGTGATCAAAGTTTCACTGATGAGAACAAAAAAATATTCCACCACGATCATTTCAGCGGAAACTACATAGGTGGAATTTGCAACACGTGCAATCTTAAAATCCAGAAACCTAAATTCATCCCCATATTCTTTCACAACGGAAGCGGATATGATTTTCACCACCTGGTGAGACATCTTGGCTACGATCCGAAACGTATAGGTGTCTTGGCCGAGAATGAAGAACGCTACATTAGTCTCAGCAAGCAAGTGTCGATTCCGGGAACGAAAAATACAATCGAGATGCGCTTCCTGGATTCGAATAGATTTCTCTCTGCAAGTCTGGATGCTTTAGCGAACAAACTCACCGACGATCAATTTAAAATAACTAGAGCTAGTTTTCCCAACGTAGACATAGAACTCGTTAGACGTAAAGGGATTTATCCTTACGAATACGTTAGTGATGGTTCTAAATTTAACGACGACGCTCTTCCACTTCCAAGAGAATTTTACAGCAGACTCAGAGAGAAAGGAATCGCGGAAGAAGAATACCAACACGCGCAACTCATGTGGGAGAAATTAGAATGTACGACACTCGGAGACTACCACGACGCATACTTAAAACTGGACGTGACGATACTCGCGGATGTTTTTCAAGCGTTCAGGAAAACGGCAACGAATATTTATAAATTAGATCCAGCGTATTTCTACAGTCTACCGGGATTAGCGTGGTCGGCAATGTTATTCCAGACAAAGGTCAAGCTGGAACTGATATCGGACGTTGACATGTTGCTATTTATCGAAAGAGGGATACGAGGTGGAATGGTGCAATGCGTACAGAGACATGCAAAAGCTAATAACGTACACATGAAAGAAGATTACGATTCAAATCGAGCATCGAATTACATCTTCTACGCCGACGTTAATAATCTCTACGGACATGCCATGGTTCAGAAACTTCCTTACGGGGGATTCGAATGGTTAGATCCCACTTCGATAGATATTATTTATTTCGACGATAGCGAGTGTGGTTTCTTTGCAGAGGTAGATCTCCAATTCTCCGACCACCTGCACGACACGTTTTCGGATTTGCCTCCGACTCCCGAAATCAAATGTCCACCCGACACGGTTCAAGACAAGCTTTTGTTAACATTGGACCCTAAACAGAGATACGTTGTCCACTACAAGAATCTCCGGTTTTTGATTGGGAAGGGTGTTCAGATAGTAAATGTTAGAAGAATACTAAAGTTTAAACATTCCACGTGGTTAAGACCTTACATAGAAACTAACACACAACATAGAACAGCTGCCACTTCCGATTTAGACAAGGACTTCTTTAAATTAATGAACAATGCGGTGTACGGAAAGACCATGGAGAATGTTAGAAAGCACGTAGACGTGAAATTAATTTCCGATAAGAATAAATGTCGGAAGTGGATAGCCGATCCTAGATTCAAGTCGAGAAAAATTTACAACGAGAATTTGGCACTTTTCAATCTAGATATAAAATTGATGAAATTCAGAAAACCAATTTACGTTGGCGCAACGGTTCTCGACTTGTCGAAACTTTACATGTTCGAATTTCATTACGACGTGATGAAACCCTTCTACAATGATAAGATATCACTTTTGTACACGGACACCGACAGCTTCATTTACAGCATACAAACACCTAACCTCTACGAAGACATAAAAAATCCTTCCATGCTTGAGTATTTCGATACTTCTGCGTATCCTCAACCCAACAGATTTGGGATTCCATCTCGTAACAAAAAAGTCCTAGGTAAACTGAAAGATGAATGTAACGGTGATATTATTGTCGAGTTCGCGGGTTTGCGTTCGAAGATGTATGCCATGAGAACAGAGAGTAGCGTCATGAAGAAAGCAAAAGGTGTGGGCAAGAATACGGTGGAGAACAAACTCACCTTCCACGATTACATCGATTGCCTTTACTCACAATCGACGATACTAAGTATAGAACAAACGAAGTTAGGAAAGTAGCATTAGATCCTGCAACGTTGCAACGTTTTGAAAGTCGTTGATTTTGTTTCTGTATTTTCCGTCGTTGGGTTTCCTCGTCACGTCGATCGTCGCGAATCCGAAATCGTCACTGTTCCAGCAAGAAGAGCAACGTTTTGAAAATTGATTGATCAACAGGCCGTTGAGTTTAGATAACATGGAAGGTAGAAATTCATGATCTGCCTTGCGGTGTACAGTCTCCATTGTTTGCTTTCGGAAACCAAAGAGATTCATTGTCCTTGCTAGTTCTTTATTGTGTATGTGATAATTTGAGACAGTCAAAGTTTTTTTTTATTTTAGTTATAGTTATTTAAGTTTATTTTTTTTCATTTGCATTGCCTACAATTTTTACTATTTTCTAAACGATAGTGTCCCCAAGGCAACGTGTGGATTCCACAAGACAAAATACATCTTTTATCGTCGTGCGGATCTAATGCTACTTTCCTAACTTCGTTTGTTGTAATCACGTGGTCTACACTTTGGATTCTTTGTTCTATACTTAGTATCGTCGATTGTGAGTAAAGGCAATCGATGTAATCGTGGAAGGTGAGTTTGTTCTCCACCGTATTCTTGCCCACACCTTTTGCTTTCTTCATGACGCTACTCTCTGTTCTCATGGCATACATCTTCGAACGCAAACCCGCGAACTCGACAATAATATCACCGTTACATTCATCTTTCAGTTTACCTAGGACTTTTTTGTTACGAGATGGAATCCCAAATCTGTTGGGTTGAGGATACGCAGAAGTATCGAAATACTCAAGCATGGAAGGATTTTTTATGTCTTCGTATAGGTTAGGTGTTTGTATGCTGTAAATGAAGCTGTCGGTGTCCGTGTACAAAAGTGATATCTTATCATTGTAGAAGGGTTTCATCACGTCGTAATGAAATTCGAACATGTAAAGTTTCGACAAGTCGAGAACCGTTGCGCCAACGTAAATTGGTTTTCTGAATTTCATCAATTTTATATCTAGATTGAAAAGTGCCAAATTCTCGTTGTAAATTTTTCTCGACTTGAATCTAGGATCGGCTATCCACTTCCGACATTTATTCTTATCGGAAATTAATTTCACGTCTACGTGCTTTCTAACATTCTCCATGGTCTTTCCGTACACCGCATTGTTCATTAATTTAAAGAAGTCCTTGTCTAAATCGGAAGTGGCAGCTGTTCTATGTTGTGTGTTAGTTTCTATGTAAGGTCTTAACCACGTGGAATGTTTAAACTTTAGTATTCTTCTAACATTTACTATCTGAACACCCTTCCCAATCAAAAACCGGAGATTCTTGTAGTGGACAACGTATCTCTGTTTAGGGTCCAATGTTAACAAAAGCTTGTCTTGAACCGAGTCGGGTGGACATTTGATTTCGGGAGTCGGAGGCAAATCCGAAAACGTGTCGTGCAGGTGGTCGGAGAATTGGAGATCTACCTCTGCAAAGAAACCACACTCGCTATCGTCGAAATAAATAATATCTATCGAAGTGGGATCTAACCATTCGAATCCCCCGTAAGGAAGTTTCTGAACCATGGCATGTCCGTAGAGATTATTAACGTCGGCGTAGAAGATGTAATTCGATGCTCGATTTGAATCGTAATCTTCTTTCATGTGTACGTTATTAGCTTTTGCATGTCTCTGTACGCATTGCACCATTCCACCTCGTATCCCTCTTTCGATAAATAGCAACATGTCAACGTCCGATATCAGTTCCATCTTGACCTTTGTCTGGAATAACATTGCCGACCACGCTAATCCCGGTAGACTGTAGAAATACGCTGGATCTAATTTATAAATATTCGTTGCCGTTTTCCTGAACGCTTGAAAAACATCCGCGAGTATCGTCACGTCCAGTTTTAAGTATGCGTCGTGGTAGTCTCCGAGTGTCGTACATTCTAATTTCTCCCACATGAGTTGCGCGTGTTGGTATTCTTCTTCCGCGATTCCTTTCTCTCTGAGTCTGCTGTAAAATTCTCTTGGAAGTGGAAGAGCGTCGTCGTTAAATTTAGAACCATCACTAACGTATTCGTAAGGATAAATCCCTTTACGTCTAACGAGTTCTATGTCTACGTTGGGAAAACTAGCTCTAGTTATTTTAAATTGATCGTCGGTGAGTTTGTTCGCTAAAGCATCCAGACTTGCAGAGAGAAATCTATACGAATCCAGGAAGCGCATCTCGATTGTATTTTTCGTTCCCGGAATCGACACTTGCTTGCTGAGACTAATGTAGCGTTCTTCATTCTCGGCCAAGACACCTATACGTTTCGGATCGTAGCCAAGATGTCTCACCAGGTGGTGAAAATCAT
>NC_139230.1:107530705-107588861 GCF_977018435.1 Lepisma saccharinum
GTCATGAAGAAAGCAAAAGGTGTGGGCAAGAATACGGTGGAGAACAAACTCACCTTCCACGATTACATCGATTGCCTTTACTCACAATCGACGATACTAAGTATAGAACAAACGAAGTTAGGAAAGTAGCATTAGATCCTGCAACGTTGCAACGTTTTGAAAGTCGTTGATTTTGTTTCTGTATTTTCCGTCGTTGGGTTTTCCTCGTCACGTCGATCGTCGCGAATCCGAAATCGTCACTGTTCCAGCAAGAAGAGCAACGTTTTGAAAATTGATTGATCAACAGGCCGTTGAGTTTAGATAACATGGAAGGTAGAAATTCATGATCTGCCTTGCGGTGTACAGTCTCCATTGTTTGCTTTCGGAAACCAAAGAGATTCATTGTCCTTGCTAGTTCTTTATTGTGTATGTGATAATTTGAGACAGTCAAAGTTTTTTTTTATTTTAGTTATAGTTATTTAAGTTTATTTTTTTTCATTTGCATTGCCTACAATTTTTACTATTTTCTAAACGATAGTGTCCCCAAGGCAACGTGTGGATTCCACAAGACAAATACATCTTTTATCGTCGTGCGGATCTAATGCTACTTTCCTAACTTCGTTTGTTGTAATCACGTGGTCTACACTTTGGATTCTTTGTTCTATACTTAGTATCGTCGATTGTGAGTAAAGGCAATCGATGTAATCGTGGAAGGTGAGTTTGTTCTCCACCGTATTCTTGCCCACACCTTTTGCTTTCTTCATGACGCTACTCTCTGTTCTCATGGCATACATCTTCGAACGCAAACCCGCGAACTCGACAATAATATCACCGTTACATTCATCTTTCAGTTTACCTAGGACTTTTTTGTTACGAGATGGAATCCCAAATCTGTTGGGTTGAGGATACGCAGAAGTATCGAAATACTCAAGCATGGAAGGATTTTTTATGTCTTCGTATAGGTTAGGTGTTTGTATGCTGTAAATGAAGCTGTCGGTGTCCGTGTACAAAAGTGATATCTTATCATTGTAGAAGGGTTTCATCACGTCGTAATGAAATTCGAACATGTAAAGTTTCGACAAGTCGAGAACCGTTGCGCCAACGTAAATTGGTTTTCTGAATTTCATCAATTTTATATCTAGATTGAAAAGTGCCAAATTCTCGTTGTAAATTTTTCTCGACTTGAATCTAGGATCGGCTATCCACTTCCGACATTTATTCTTATCGGAAATTAATTTCACGTCTACGTGCTTTCTAACATTCTCCATGGTCTTTCCGTACACCGCATTGTTCATTAATTTAAAGAAGTCCTTGTCTAAATCGGAAGTGGCAGCTGTTCTATGTTGTGTGTTAGTTTCTATGTAAGGTCTTAACCACGTGGAATGTTTAAACTTTAGTATTCTTCTAACATTTACTATCTGAACACCCTTCCCAATCAAAAACCGGAGATTCTTGTAGTGGACAACGTATCTCTGTTTAGGGTCCAATGTTAACAAAAGCTTGTCTTGAACCGAGTCGGGTGGACATTTGATTTCGGGAGTCGGAGGCAAATCCGAAAACGTGTCGTGCAGGTGGTCGGAGAATTGGAGATCTACCTCTGCAAAGAAACCACACTCGCTATCGTCGAAATAAATAATATCTATCGAAGTGGGATCTAACCATTCGAATCCCCCGTAAGGAAGTTTCTGAACCATGGCATGTCCGTAGAGATTATTAACGTCGGCGTAGAAGATGTAATTCGATGCTCGATTTGAATCGTAATCTTCTTTCATGTGTACGTTATTAGCTTTTGCATGTCTCTGTACGCATTGCACCATTCCACCTCGTATCCCTCTTTCGATAAATAGCAACATGTCAACGTCCGATATCAGTTCCATCTTGACCTTTGTCTGGAATAACATTGCCGACCACGCTAATCCCGGTAGACTGTAGAAATACGCTGGATCTAATTTATAAATATTCGTTGCCGTTTTCCTGAACGCTTGAAAAACATCCGCGAGTATCGTCACGTCCAGTTTTAAGTATGCGTCGTGGTAGTCTCCGAGTGTCGTACATTCTAATTTCTCCCACATGAGTTGCGCGTGTTGGTATTCTTCTTCCGCGATTCCTTTCTCTCTGAGTCTGCTGTAAAATTCTCTTGGAAGTGGAAGAGCGTCGTCGTTAAATTTAGAACCATCACTAACGTATTCGTAAGGATAAATCCCTTTACGTCTAACGAGTTCTATGTCTACGTTGGGAAAACTAGCTCTAGTTATTTTAAATTGATCGTCGGTGAGTTTGTTCGCTAAAGCATCCAGACTTGCAGAGAGAAATCTATACGAATCCAGGAAGCGCATCTCGATTGTATTTTTCGTTCCCGGAATCGACACTTGCTTGCTGAGACTAATGTAGCGTTCTTCATTCTCGGCCAAGACACCTATACGTTTCGGATCGTAGCCAAGATGTCTCACCAGGTGGTGAAAATCATATCCGCTTCCGTTGTGAAAGAATATGGGGATGAATTTAGGTTTCTGGATTTTAAGATTGCACGTGTTGCAAATTCCACCTATGTAGTTTCCGCTGAAATGATCGTGGTGGAATATTTTTTTTGTTCTCATCAGTGAAACTTTGATCACATACCGGACACACCTCAGTGGAATTGTAATTTTGAAGTTCATTTTCAGTTAAAGGTGCCATCGGTTTTGATGTAAGCAGTACGCTACCAATTACCTCAACCTCCTCCACCATTTTTTCCAGGAAGTGTTCGATTACATTTGGCCCGCGGTATATATATGCTTCATTTATTTTATCACGTCGCACAACAACATAGCCGAAACTATTAGGTTGATGAAGCTGGTACGGCGTTGTGGAGGAAATTTCAGGATCCGGTTCGCAGTAGGAGAGTGGTTTGAGGAACGCCTCGAAATCTGCGACGATGATTGCGGGATGTTCCAACAATGCCTTGTGCATTTTGAATTCTTCGACTTCGTTCGTTTCGGGCATCAACATTCTAGCCGGTCTGTTGTCACCGCAATAAATTTTATGTTCGGCAAGTTTCTCGATAGCAATTTGACGTCCGGTGTAATTTCGATAATTGGATTGTTTTCGATCGTCGAACGTGGTTAGGCATCTCGGGCAAACTTCGATGCAATGTTCATGCTTGGTAGTTTGACTTTTGACCAAACGTGATAGTGAACGAATTAGCGTGTAGTGATGAACATCCTCGTTTGAAATTAGAAGAAGATTAATCACACGAGCATCGTCATCGTCGATATCGCTTATCCTGACGGGATGCACGAGATATTTATCTGACGTGAAGGAATATACATTAATAGCGATGCGTTTTCCTGCACGATTTTCGAACTTTGTTATATCCGACAATGTCACCGGGTATTCGATGCCAGACATTACACTTTGAAAGTCGCTCTCGTATTGCTTGTAATGAGAAACCTGTTCTGGATTATTTGACCAATGAATCGGGTGAAGTTCTGCCAACACACACCAGAGAAAACACTTTTTATCGCTGTTCTGTATATTTAACACAGCTCTCTTGTGTTGAATGTTCGGTGGAAGAGGAACGTAGCTGGAAGCGCGAAGAGGCGAGAATCGGTTCACGCAAACGGTTAACGTGTGAGGACTTCCACACAGAGACCATCCCGACCCTTTAGCCTCGAAACCGTCATGTTTCTTAACCAGCTCGTTGGAAACTTTATAATAGAAGTTGTCCAAATTTTCGACGTCAGCAAAATAAAGAGTCTGGTTTTTTGTACGATGATAAAAAATACTCGTTGTGCCATCAACTTTCTCGTATTCGGAAAACAGAACAACGTATACTTTTATAGAGTTGTTTTCAAGTTTATCTTTCAAAATATTTAGTACAGATGTTTTCGTTTCGTCCAAGAAACTAAGGATGTCACGGCCTGCTTCTGACTTAATTGAAAAATCCTGGAGTTGGTCGTTGAATGCAGATGTAATTGGTTTGCGTTCATTAGATAATTTAATTTGCTTGGAAGTGGAAGCTTCCGTATCTGCATTATCGATTTTCCTTTTCGATGCTTGTCCGGTCGATGGTTTGCAAATTTTGAGGTGTTTACTTAAATTTGTAATGCTGATCATTTTTCTGCATCGAGCACAAGGCTTAGAAGGTAACGAACGATTAATTCTCGAAGCTGTTTCGCCACATCTTGCCCTGTGTACCGATAAATTGTTCCTTGAGATTAGCTTCCCACAAGTAACACATTCAGTTTTATCATTTTTACGATTGAAACTGGTGGTGGATGCCATTGCTTTTTCGAAAATCACAGAAATCAAAAAATCTAGTATATAGCGATACAATTTTCAGGTATGTTATTTATATAGAATTTCTTGAGGTGAAATAGAAAATGCACGATCACGTCAAAATTCAATCTGGTCGAAATTACTATAAAAAACCACGTGAAACACCTTTAAACTTGAAATAATAGATAGTATGTAGCTTCAAAAAAAGTTAAATACCTATTATTTTTACAAAAACGAGGAGCGCTGCGACAGGACGTCCGTACTCTTCGGCTGCTCTCACGAGACTGACTGATCTGCAGTGTATGCCGTCTTATATAATAAAAGCGCGGACCGTATTGAAAACACCTGTAATAATTAACCAATCAGAAGACGCCACATTAGATATGACTCATCACATTACATCATAACTTGTTGCAATATGTTGTGTAATAGTTTACTCCCTTATAGTTAATACAACGAAGGGCATTAGATATGAGTCATCACAATGTTACGTAATAACTTGTTGCAAAAAAACGTTGTGCAATAGTATACCCTTATAAGTAATACAATTAAGGGGTACTTAATATGCGTCATCACAATGTTAGTTACATAGTTCTTGTTAGGATGATGATTTTTTTTGGTTTGTTAGATAGGGGTTGAAGAAGACTATTTGTTGTAGTGACCACAGTATTCTCTTTTTTTTTTTTTTTTTTTGTGTTTTCTGTTCTCTTACGAGAATTAATATAGGTTGCCATAGAACCCTCCAATTCATGACTTAGGAAAAATCTGTTTGCGGATTCATCACGTACGCCTATACGTGAGAAAAAATATGAATAGAACCTATGCTCGGAAATCCAAAATGGTTACCGGAAGTGGGGTTATCTTGGAAACGGTAAGACTTAGGAAAAATCTGTTTGCGGATTCATCACGTACGTATATGTAAGTAAAATATGAATAGAACCTATGTTCGGAAATTGAAAATAGCGACCGGAAGTGGGGTTATCTTGGAAGCGGTAAGACTTAGGAAAAATCTGTTTGGTGATTCATCACGTACGCCTATACGTAAGTAAAATATGAATAGAACATATGCTCGGAAATCCAAAATAGCGACCGGAAGTGGGATTATCTTGGAAACGGTAAAACTTAGCAAGAATCTGTTTGCGGATTCATCACGTACGCCTATATGTGAGAAAAAGTATGAATAGAACCTATGCTCGGAAATCCAAAATGGCGACCGGAAGTGGGGTTATCTTGGAAACGGTAAGACTTAGGAAAAATCTGTTTGCGGATTCATCACGTACGCCTATATGTGAGTAAAATATGAATACAACCAATATTCGGAAATCCAAAATAGGGACCGGAAGTGGGGTTAGGGGCCAGGAATCTTAAAAAAAATATTATTTGTTTGTTTGCTTGCGTCACAATACAGGCGCGCGCGCGCGCGTGTGTGTGTGCGACACATCGTTCCCGAAAGAGGTTTACAAAGGTCACGATATATAAACATTTGGTCCCAGAGTTGGAAAATTACAATAAGGTGCATTCATCCTTACTAATTTACTAAGATTTTGGTGAACCTCAATTAATAAAAATAAGTTGTTTTTTTTTTGAGGTTTTGGTAATCCCCAAATGAGTAAAGTGAGTTTTTGATGTTTTGGTGCTGTTTTCTACGCTGCGAAACATCGTCAGCGCAATAAATAAGGCGCGGAACGTGGAGAGAAAATGAGTTTTTGAGGTATTTTTGATCCCCACTTGATGACGTTGAACCCGTCCACCTGCACTACTCTAAAGTAGGTCAAAGCATGTAGAGGCTCTCGTTTAGTTTAGCACGTAATAAAAAAAAAGGATAGGTTAAGTTATATCACGTAAGATCGTGGTATACCTACCAAGTGTGAGTGGGAAAAAAAAGGAAATTTTACTAAAACATCGCTAAACGCTAAAACATCGACAAAAAATTGTCAAAATATGTCAAAAACTGATATTCAATTGATAAAAAAAAGCTACAAATGCATACCTACCAAGTACGAGTAGGAAAAAAATAATACATTGAAAATTGTACTAAAAACATCGCTAAACGCTAAAACATGGACAAAAAATTGTCAAAATATGTCAAAAAATGATATTCAATTGATAAAAAAAGAGGATACCTACTAAGTACTACTTTGAAACGCCCAATATACACTACTCGAGACATTGAATCTCTGATCGAACCGTTACAAATCAAACACTTCAGAGGAGTTTTCATGTCCGACTCGTTACCTTCAAGCGTTAAAAGAAGAGAATGCGGAGTAGTCAACTTGGACGGTCAAGAAAATCCAGGCACGCATTGGATATGTTACCACAAAAATGATGATAAAGCATTCGTTTTCGATTCTTTCGGAGGTGTTCCACCTACAAATTTAATTCATTATCTGAAAACGAACAAAACCTCTATATACTACAACGACGAACGCATTCAAAATTTCGGAGACGTGAACTGCGGTCATCTCTGCCTCTTCGTGCTCGCGTTTCTCTCTAAAATAAATAACCCTACGATCGAGGATTTCCAGAAAGCATTGTGGAACCTCAAACAGCATCACTAGGATGGGCGTGTTCCATCTCACGAGCGAATCTTCAATCTTGAAACTCACGCTGCACGACGACATCGTCTATCCTAAATCCGTGGCTCTGCGTGCATTCTACAGCATGTACCTCATACCTAACGTCACGCATCACAACAACAAAATTAGCGTCGGAAGCGAACACATCGTCGTCACGCCAGGACAATACAATCTTTCCACTTTGCAAGCTCAATTACCCAAAGGCACATACCTTTCTCAAAATTCGGTCACGCACAGAGTGGAAATCCTATCCGCGACGGAGACCGTGGACCTGGGCACCATGGGAGAACTTTTAGGTTTCGAGAACGATCACCCAAAACTCGAAGCTGGCATCAAGCACGTAGCAACCAACATTCCTAAATTCTTGGCCATAGAGACTCTGAACGTACACTGCAACGTGGCGGAAGGCATGATCACGAAATCTTCGGACGGATTATTAGGAAGTCACAAGCAGACGGGAATCATAGCCACTTTCAAACCAAGTTCCGAGTTCATGGAACCGATCATCTACACGCCCTCTTCGCCGATCTATTTTCCAGTATGTCGCAACCGCATAGACGACATAGAGTTGGTGGTGACGAACGAGAAAGGAGACGTAGTGGATTTCGCAGGTGCCACTACGACGGCCATCGTGGAGATCAACGTATAATAAATAACCATACATGTAAAATGGAGCAAATCGAAAGTTACGAATTGCAATCTTTCCCTCCCAACCGTCGCACGTTCGCCAATCTGAACGAAGCGAACAGGGAGATCGAATACGACGTGGACGTAGGCGACGGGTTCATTCATCCTCACAGAGCGGACCTCTACCTTCAATTCGACGTGGTGAAGAAGGAAAGCGGAGACGCGTTTCCCGCAGCAGCAAACTTGATACTCGTGGACAACTTCGTGCCTCACCTGTTCTCGCAGGTGGAGGTGAGGAAACACAACACCGTCATCGACAGAATAGATTATCCAGGCATCACGTCGACGGCAGTGGGAACGTTGAAATTATCCAAAACGGACGCAGCGTACTACCAGGCCGGGGGATTCGAAGCCGGGACCAAAATATCGACGAGAAGTCACACGGTGCTCTTTCCCATGCGTCTGCTGCCTGGTTTCTTCTCGGACTACAAGGAGATCATGTGGAAGGGAGGACTGAGGATCACGTTTCGAAGAGCGGCCAACGACAACGACGCACTGATGCGATACGCTACTTTGGGTCCGGACGGCACCACGCCGATAGCCAACACTTTACCCGAAGCAGCGAAATGCGTCATCCGGAGCATGGAATTGAGAATGCCGGTGGTGGAATACGAAACGAACTACGCCCTCAAGTACAAAGCGGAGATCTTGAAAAATCCGCAGGTGCCGATTCACTTTCACGGTTACCAGTGCGTGCAGAAGATGGCGTCGGGAAGTCACATGGAATTCGACGTGACGACGCAGTTCAACAACATAGAGTTCGACATGCCAGATTTCGTCGTAGTGCTTTTTCAGACCGGGAGGGACAAGAATCAGGAAAAAGATTCCAGCAAGTTCGACGACTGCAAGATCAAGAACGTTTATCTGAAGAACGGTAGGAACGAAGTGTTCCCGCGCGAGAATTACAACCTCGACATGACCAAAAACGATTACCTCAAACTTTACGAAGCGTTCTCGGCTTACAAACGCGTGATCGAGGGAAGCGTGGACATGTACTACACGCCCAGCGAATTCAAAGCACGGAGACCCATGACCGTCATCAACACATCTAAGAGAAAGCAGGTGGTGGTCAACGATCGAACCAACATCAAGATCGTCTGCGAGTTCCACGATGCCTTGCCCGAGGATACCCTATGCAGTGTCATCCTGATTGCAGAGAAGTCCTTCGCCTACGACGTGAAGAACGAGAGGGTCACAGAGCAGTTTTAACAGGTTTTTAACATCTTTTCTTGCACAATAAGGAATTTTTAGTACTAACACAATCAGTTACAATGGCACAGTACGAATTTCACTAGTTCAGATCAGTTACAATGTCAATTTCATCAGTTATCAGTTACATCACTATAGCACGAGACAATCAGAAATTTGCACAAAAAAAATGTTGTTATTTTTTTTACACGAGAAAAAATTAACAATAAAATTTTTTCTTTTTTTTATCGTTTCAGATGCTGTCGAACATCAAAAAAACATATACACATACACACACACTAGAAAAAAAAAAGCATGTAACTTTATTTTGTAACACACACACACACATATTCTCCATCTTCATCAAGAAAATATTATAATAAACATAATTTTTTTTATCTATCTCACAATAAAACTCTATATCCAAAAAAATTACAACATCAAAATAACACTAGAGTCGTTAGTACACGTTGCATGCATTACGGAGGTCCTCTGTAGAGTTTCATGGAAGTTTAAGAGAAAAAAAAAAGAGACACGTGAAACTCTACAGAGGTGTGGTAATCTATAACCGCAGCCGTTAGAACTTTTTTTTGGTTGGGCACCACGCACCCCTGGCGAGGTTATATAGGGGCCAGGGATCCTAAAAAAACAACAATTATTATTTGTTTGGTTTGCGTCACAATACGGAAATAATGAGAGGCATACGCGCGCGTGTGTGGCACATCGTTTCCCCCCCCCCCAAGAGAGAGAGGTTTACAAAGGTCACGATATATAAACATTTTGGTCCCCGGGACTTGGAAAAAAATTACGATAAGGTGCATTCATCCTTCAAGGATAAGAGAGTACATTTACTCATCACGCTGTGTCAGCGCAATAAATAAGGCGCGGAACGTGGAGAGAAACCTTGGTGATTTTTTTCGAGTAAGGTGTTGGCAACACTGCGAGAAAATGAGGCTCGCGCCTTACAAGAGCAAACCATTAAGGCGAGCCTCACCGAGCCTCACTTTCGGTTTGTGAACTCTCTATTTAGGTCTACTATTAACTATTTTGAAAGTTATGTTGTTTTAAAATAATTGCTACCACAAATTTTTAACCGTTAAAAAATAAATAGTGTTACATAATTAAACATGAATGTGCTGAAGGGTTGCCAATAGAGGAAATATAGTTCTTCTTGTTTATAATAGTGATATCCATAATATTTTACATTCATCGAAAGATGTTTTGTGCTGGCTTATACAGGATTTGAACTGAGAAGTTTTATGTACAATACACTTCCCAAGCACAAATTCCATACCATGCCTTGCATTAATGCTCCTGAGTCTGGATCCCACTGAAGCCAGAATGAACTTGGAACCTGAGAAAAATAAAAACATATAGCTTGCACATGGTAATGAACACATAATCGTCACAACAAACTCTAAATGTTTACATGTGTTTGTGTAAGTACAGTGTACTATTTTGTTCTAGCAGATAATACGTGCTCTATCTACACTATGCCTAAGTATACAATGTGTAAATAAAACCTGCTGTAAAGTACAATTTTTATCCACATCTAATTATTTAACATGACATATGTTTCAACAATTTGTGTTAATGCATGATCATTATAAAAATTATTTCATAATAAATGCATAATTATTGGGCTGTGAATTTTCTTTATAAATTAAGTAAATGCTTAAGAAATTTATGTAAAACTATATTTCACACAAATCTTGAGCACTGCACAAAGAAGAAAAATAGCTCTCATGGGACTTCATTGAAGCCCATGTTAACAATTGAGAAGGTTGATTTGATTTGAATTGCTGTGCTTTATATAACTTTGCTTTTGAGCCCCTTTTGGCTAATTTGCAAAGATGGGAATGAGAAATGATATGATGAAATTGATGAATGGACACTCAGAAACATACATGGCCAGGCCAGGATTCGTGCCCGGGACCCCTAGCTTCGTAGCGCGATGTGCTAACCACTTCACCACACGGGCTGGCAAGTGAGAAGGTGAATGGAATGGCATGGATAAATAACAATAATAAAAAACATAATCACAACGATTGTACATAACTGGCAAAAATATATAGGCTGCTATGATAAGTGGTGTGTGTACTGTGAACATTTTGGATGCATGAGTTTGTATGATTTAGCAACCTAAGTAGCCTATAAAGAGTTTTCATTTCTTTTCAGAAATGTTTTCACTATTTGGACTGTTCCGTTTACTTTTGTCCAGTTACAGCCGTCGATAACCTAGGCACATGTTTTCTGTCTCTTAAGTTTGTGCTGCTTCTTCTCATCCGTCTGTCTGCAAGCACATTCATACAAAACCGAACTGCGTACTGTTGGGGCTTGACTTCCATATGATTGACGATTTTGGCATGGCTTATGGGATGCACAAGATTCAAAATGAGTGTTATTATTTATGGTTTGTCGCAGGAAATCCTAAGTACCAGTTCCGAATGTTATATGATTTTTCGAAAATTTTATAGGAGTATTAGAAAGTGTTTACAAAACTGGGAAATGATTGTGGGAGTAGGTTTGAAACTTGCAGAAACTAATTAGCACAGTTAAAAGTGGCACAAAGTATTAATTACAAGGTAAATTATGTTTTCAAATGAATTGTGCACGAGCAGGAATGCCTGCAAGGAGGTGCTAACAAATTATGCCTACCTAACTTAATCTGCTCGTGAAAGTGTATTTTCATATAAATCAGTGCAAGATATGGGTAATTATTATTATTACTAACTTGAATTACAGGAGGTTGAGACAAACAATCCTTTTGTTAGGAAAATGAGGTTCCACAATTTTGATCAATCATTGGTACCTCCTATTCAGTGCCAAATTAGTATGAAGATATTTCCGAAACAGAAAAAGGATTTCCGATATCTCTAAGATGTGTTTTAAGTACACGCAAATGCCCACTGTATTTTCCTTCTGCTTCTCGAAGACGTGAAAACACAGATTGTGGGCCAGTTTGGTAGCTCTATTTTCTTCTTTGAAGTTGGATATCATACACAAACACAGAATATGACGAATGTAGTTCGCTGTAGCCCGCTCTAGGAGGGTTAAAAAGGGTCCTACAAGAACTGTCCACAACTGTGGCCCGATATGTAGTCGACTGTAGCCTGTAGACCGCTGTAGACAGTTTCAAGAATCGCAAATTCAGGAAATGACTACAAATTTGACCACAAGCCTGACGCGGCTACATATTAGACCACATACTAACAGTTCGTGAATCGCGCCCCTGGTGAGCTCTGCGAATTGCTCTCCTTCTTCTGCTCCAAGCTGATACTCATGAAAAGCATTTCGCAGAGCCTCCCCTTGCTGCATGATACGTTCCTGAAAATATGTGTGAATTAATATATAACAGTGTTTACAGTTTGTGTAAAATATATATATATTCTGTCTATTTTCAGATGACTACACTTCCACTAGGGTTCAGTCTACTGTATGGTGACGTAAAAAAGGAGACGACGACTGCAACAGAAGAGAGAAGAAATTTGTGGAACAAGATTCATGCTCGTCAAGTTGAAAAAAAGATTGCTTGCTATGTAAATTTCTGTGAAGAAAATGGACTATCGGAAAAGCTGATGAAAAATTTGGAGGAAGTATGCCACGACATGGAGGTCAAAATAGATACGTTGGTTAAAATGTTTGCGTATATAATCGAGAAGAAAGAAAATGCACCTGTATTTTGGGGATTTTATAGAAAATGTGAAAAAAGCACAATACATACCTTCTTATTTATCACTTCGGGTATGTTTTGAATTACTGGAAGTGTTCAAGGATGTGAGAAAAGAGAAAATACAGAAGGATAAAATGGGAGAGCTGAGAAGGAAATAGAAGAGAAAATGATGGATCTTATTAAGAAAAGAAAACTGAACGAATAAACGTTACTAATATTACTAATAAACTAACACGTTTCGTTCAGTTGTGGGACTTTGTTCCCACATCCCCACATTCGGAGCGGTAGAAGAGAAGATACACATTAAGAATTTTAAAATAAAAAATGTATAATTTCGAATGGTAGTAATAAAATATGTACACCTATATGTACACAGTGGTAACGTCGTCGGCTTGTAATCAAGGATGCCGGATCGATACCCTATGGAGGCACATGGCACAGTGGTTCGGATCCCACTTTAAACTGTAGGTCCAGTTCCGATTAGTGTTACTGTGCATAAAGTGGACTTCAATCACATATTCAATTAAACAATCTGTCTGATTTTAAATTTACTTTATGCACAGAAAGGTGAATAGGGTTCAAAGTCGGGCCGAACCATAGGTTTTCATCGGGAATCGAATCCGAGATTGTACATATAACGTCTACATTGAGAGGTATTGCATTTGATTGGTATAATAAAATATGTATAATAGTTTCTTGTAATAAAAATATATGGTGTATACAGAAAATATGTTATTTTTAATATGAATATGAAATAGGTACTTACCAAATTTGCATCAGCCATTGCAGATCTCTTTTTGTTTTTAGGACACACAGGGGGGAGTCGAACCCCTTTGAAAATGCACAGTTATTTCTATTATTTCTTCCCAGGGCCAAACGGGGTCGGAGTCGGCCCTTTGAAAGTGCACAGATATGGCAAATCAGTTTTATGTTAGAGCACACAGGGCCGCCATGTTGGGCTTCTTTATTTCAGATCGTAGACCCCTTCCATATACTCTTGACGTACAGATTCCGAATCTACAATTGCCTTCACTCTACTTCACTTAGGGTCGGCTGGACAGTCCTTAAAAATTTTTCGGACAGGTTTATCAAGTTTTCAAATTTACCTACAACAACTAGCTGACAATAAAAATCACCCACGATTACTACGTAATATTATACAATTAATTGTCATCTCAGCTCGTCATGACAATGGGGGCCGCCATCTTGGCCGCCATGTTGTTTTTTGTTATTTTGACCCTAGACCCTCTTTCCATATACTCTATGGAAAGGTCTTGACGTACAGATTCCGAATCTACAATTGCCTTCACTCTAGTTCAATGAGGGCCGGCTGGACAGCCCTTGTAAATTTTCCGGACACGTTTTTCGAGTTTTTCAATTTTCTACAGCAGATAGGTGCCAGTAAACATCACCGACAGTTACTCCGTAATATTGTACAATTAATTGTCATCTCAGCTCGTCATGACAATGATACAGTGTCTCGTGAACAAATAGGGAATATAATATTACATAACATTCAAGAACGTGAATATCCCAAATTCCTTTCCAAAAAACGTCGTGTGGAATTGAGTTTCTCGCACCCTCCAGAAAATGTCGATCCTCACACATGGATCCGTGAAGGTGTTGAAAATCTTCTCACCTATGTTAAGAAAAACACCAAAGATGAAGACAAGATAGGTTTAACTCTGTCTAACATATCTGACCCAACCGTGAAAGATACTTATATCGGGTGTCATAGATGTGACCAGTTACACAGTGATATGGTGTGGAACATTATGTATAAAAATTGCAGAGCGCGAAAACATTCACGGCTACAGACCGTTTAATTTTGCGAGCCGACCATGTCTACAATCAAGTCGGAGGTGGTGGAGGTAAACGAACATATTGTTTACCTAATTACATGTTAAGCACGCAAAAAAGAAGTGTTGTCGGTGTGCCGAATAGAAAGAAACCACTCTGTTTAGCTGAAGCTTTGGTCATAGGAAAATCCCATGCTGATAATGATCCGTCCTATTCACAGTATCAAAAAAATAGAAATCTTCTAAAACCTGTTTTCGAACTTATGCGGAAAGCAGATGTAGATCTAACAGACACTGCGTATGCAGAAAGTGGAATTCCTGAACTGAGAAAATTTCAGCAAGTTCTTGCAGAATATAAAATTGTTGTATACAACAATGTTCATGATGTGAAAGATGTTTTGTTGGAAGGACAGGTTGAAAATGCTTCCAAATATATATACCTTTTCTATGATAACACCCGACAACATTATGATGTGATAGTGAACCGTGTTTGAGCATTTGCAGCAAAACAAGAATGCCACGGGTGTAACAAAGTCATATCGACACATCCTATCGTTTGCTGCATTCCTTTAAATCCACGAGACGCCTTGTACGGAGGGAGAGTTGAAACAGTCAGGATTTATTACAACATCAAGGAAAGTAAGAAATTACAGTACAACGATTTTACAAGTTTGTACCCTTATGTAAACAAATACTGTGCCTATCCTGTCGGACATCCTACCATATTTCTAGGAACTTCTATTCCTTCGGTAAATGAGGTGCTGAACATGGAGGGACTCATAAAATGTACTATTCTGCCACCAAAAGCCCTTTTAGAGCCTGTTTTAAATGCATGGAAAACTGATGTTTGCATTGTGTAAGGAATGTGCTATTGGATTAAAATGTGAAGGTACGTGCCGCCATTCCAATGAACAACGCTTACTTTCGGGGACGTGGGTCATCGCTGAGGTGCGTACAGCTTGCAGTTTAAGCTACAGAGTGCTGGCGGTGTCGGAAGTGTGGAAATATGAAACATCCATGTACGACCCTTTCACAAAAACAGGAGGACTCTTTCCAGGATATGTCAACACCTTCTTGAAAATAAAGCAGGAAGCGACCGGATGGGCTTCATGGTGTCGGAACGACGAGGATAAGAAGAAGTACAAACAGGAATACTTCGATAAGGAGGGTATTCTGTTAGAAGAATACAGTATCGAAGTCAATCCTGGAAAACCTACTCTGGCAAAATTCTGCCTTAATTCTCTATGGGGCAAATTCTGTCAACGGGACAACCTTTTCCAAACAACCATAATCAAGGAATCGAAAGATTTTCTCGATAAAATTACGGACCCCAATATAGTGATCGGAGGAGTCGTGTTCATCAATCAGGACACTGTTCTAGTGAACTGGAAATATGTTGAAGAGGCCATGAGTCTGCACAGGAAAGTAAACGTTCCTATCGCAGCCTTCACAACATGCCATGCTCGTCTGAAACTGTACGAACTCCTCGAAAATTTGGGTGACAGGATATGTTATTGTGACACAGATTCTGTAATTTACATATATAGTCCTGAAATGGAGTATCACCCGTAGACAGGTGACGCACTAGGAGAACTCACTGATGAATTAACCGATTTTGGTTCCGATGCAGTCTGTGAACAGTTTGTCTCAACGTGACCGAAAAGTTACAGCATGAAAATAACAAAGCCATTCTTCGAATCGCAATATATCTGTAAAGTGAAAGGGATCACATTGAATACCTCCACATCGGAATTGGTCAATTGTGATACCATGTGCGACATGATAAACAATGAGAAACCTGAAGTTATGGTCGAAAGAATTTTCAGAATCAGAAGAACAAAACAGTTCCAAGTAATCAGTACATATGAAAAACAGCTGTTTCAGCAAGTACTGTTGAAACGACGTTTCAACAATGAGCATTTATCGTATCCTTTCGGATACTGTGCTGACTAAAATATGTCTGCAGCGGTCCAGAGTTCGAACCCTTGTTTGGAATGACAGGATATAAAATGTGTTTGCTGACTGCCAGATCTTCATTCTTCTTCAGAATCTGTAAGACGTTTCTTCAGCATGATTCCTAAACTTTCCCATCCCTTCACCATGATGGTTTGCGGAGCATCATGAAGCTCAAAAACTACTTTTGTGACAAATATCATCTCGTCGAAGGAACCGTGAAGAATATCATATGGTGTTACGATCAGGAGAACAGTATTCCACAAAATCTTCGAGATGTGCAATATCATAAAGGTATCGTCGATAGGCAGTCGTGGAACGGAAAAACTCCTACTCTCATAATCCTGGATGATCGTATGATGGTTGCTCAAGGAGAAAAAGTCGCCGACCTTTTCACAAGAGGCAGTAATCACAAAAACATTCCGGTGGTGTTCATAACACAGAATCTTTTTCATCAAGGGAAAAATTGCAGGGACATTTCGCTGAACTTAAAGCATTTCGTTATTTTTAAAAATCCACGAGATATGAACAAATTCACTGTCTTTGCACGACAACTTCATTCTCATCGCATGAAGGAACTCGAAAAAGTAAATATAGATGCTACCACTCAACCTTTCAGTTATTTGTATATTGATCTTTCACAGTCAACACCGGATACTTTACGTTATCAGACAGACAATTTTTACCAGAATTACTCAACTGCATATCTTCCTCACGAATGTTTAAAACATCGAGATGAGGAAAACGAGAAAGACACGTACCTAATCACGTTCTAACCGGAATATACATTCGACTTCTTTCAAGAAACATTCACCTTTCTTGCACGTGTTGAAAAATTCACCGACCAAAATCCGTAAATCATTATTGAAAAGTGCTCCGAAAAAGACAATTTGTTTCATCAGCAAATGCTGCCTGAACGTTTCAAAAGGAAACGTGAAAATTAAACCGTCCACAAAACGTCGTCTGACACCTTACTTGGCGGTCTTACGCAATCTCGTGAAACGGAAAGTGAACATTGGAAAACGAAGAAAACTTCTTGTGTAGAAAGGTGGATTTCTGCCCTTACTTCCAGGTTATTTGTTATCGGGCCTTCTCGGTACTCTCATTCCTCATTGAGAAATGACATCTTCCTACAAAAAGATGATCGTCCTTTCACCGAAACAGCTAGCACGTATTCGTGGTTCCGACTCGTCTGTAACTCAAAAATTATCCGTTCTGGATAAAAAATGAATGATATTCTAAGAATGAAAAATATAACAGACGATCAAAAATGGCGTCTTTACAGAAAAGAACTGGACGAGTATTTATGGCTGAGTCGAAAATCCAAACAACCATTACAAATTCCTACTTTTCAATATATCGACGGATCTTCTACTATTTCGCCAGGATCGACGTATTTCCTCCGAACCTGGCAGAGACGTTACCCCGTAATACACGTCATCAGTTACAAAATATCATCGACGAGTACCAATCTACGGCACAACATTTGATAGACGAACGTCAGGAAAAGACACTTCCTGATCCAAAGACGTTGAACTCCTCATCGTCTTCAACGGAAAGTCCTGGACCGTCTCATCGACAGAAACAGAAGAAGAAGAAGAAAGTGGCTGTCCGTGTTTCCAGAAAAACTACACCTTTTCTGAGAACACCTGACGCATACAAACTGGTTCCTCTGAGAAAAAGCCGTAGACAGAGAGATCAGTCATGGGAGTCCCTAAGTTAAAACACGATAAAATCCTCACCAAAATATATTACGATCCCCGACACGGTGCTCCATTCTCATCTGTAGATTGTTTATGGAAAGCGATACGGGATAAAAATATATCCCGCAATACCGTGAAAAAATGGGTGATGCACCAGGAAAAGTACACGCTCCACAAACCTGCGAGAAAAAGGTTCCCCCGAAATCATTACAATGTGTGGAACATAGACATGCTTTGGGAAGCTGATTTCAACGACATAACATCGATACAAAAACATAACGATGGATACAGATATCTTCTGACAGTGATCGATGTATTCTAAAAATATGTCTTTGCATTACCGCTAAAAGATAAAACAAGCAATTCGGTAACCGAAGCTTTCAAGACTGTTTTCGGACGAAGCAGACGAAAACCTGTCACGCAGACCGACCAAGGAACGGAATTCACGAATTCTACATTCCAGAAGTTTTTAAAAAATGAAAATGTAAATTTTTCGATCGCTTCAAATTATCCTGTGAAAGCGAGTGTAGTGGAACATTTCAACAGAACATTAAAAGAACGAATGTGGAAATATTTTACGTCGAAACAAACAAGACGTTACGTAGATATTTTGCAGCAATTTCTCGAAGGTTACAATACAGCAATCCACAGTTCCATAGGAATGGCGCCTCGAGATGTAAACGAGTCAAACGTTTACATCGTGTGGAAACGACTCAACAAACCTGACAAACATATTTCACAGCCATCTTCAGATCTGAATGTTGGTGATACCGTACGAATCTCTGTCGTCAAAGGACATTTCGAGAAGGGATACGAACAAGCGTGGTCACGAGAACTTTTCAAAATCCATTCCCTTGTTCAGCAAAAACCTGTACCTGTATACATATTAGACGATTTAAATGAAGAACCTGTAAAAGGTACATTTTACAAACATGAACTGCAAAAAGTTTATTCGGATCCTGACGAAGAGTAAAAAATTGATAAGATTTTGAACAGCCGGGGAAAAGGTAAAAATTTGGAATACCTGGTTCGCTGGCTCGGATATCCACCTAGTTTCGATTCGTGGATCAAGTCATCTTCCGTAAAACAGTTATCACAAAAATAATTTCCAAAACATATGTATATCAAAATATATCGTCACCACGATCCACTGAATTCTTTGTGTTCGGCGAGAATAGACGATAATTTCTATTATTCTATTATTATAAGTAGGTATAGTTAGCCGCTTCACCAACTTCAAGTGGGTCTATTTTTTTTTTTACGATTTAACCTCAGTGATAGCTTTTATGACGAGCTTTTTTGTGGATTTTATAGTGTTCAACGATATTTTAGTGCAATTTTCATGTCAACTAAATGCCTGTTTCTCGAACATCAAGTGGGCCACAGTGTTGCCAGCCCGCGAAAATTTCACCATATGATATTTCACAGGCGAAGCTAACCTACAAATAGGAGTTGGCAACACTGATACGGCCTAGTGAGATAAAGTTAGCCGCTTGACCAACTTCAAGTGGGTCTCAGTGTTGCCAACTCACCCCCAAGAAAATTTCACCTTATGATATTTTACAGGCGACGCTAACCTACAAATATGAGTTGACAACACTAACTAGTTGCTTCACAAGATATAGTTAGCCGCTTGACAAACTTCAAGTGAGCCACAGTGTTGCCAACCCAACACAAGAAAATTTCACCATATGATATTTTACAGGCGATGCTAACCTACAAATAGGAGTTGACAGCGTAGCCTTCTAAGATGGTAAGTATGCAGTAAGATGAAGAAGAGTTGGTGACGCTAACTGGCAAATAGTGGTGGTGGTGTAGTGTTAATGCCCCCCCTCCTCCTAATCCTCCTTCTTCTCCTCTATATTTTCTAGCATACTGATCTATTGCATGCTAACCAAACCTCTTAAGCAATATTGGGAGGCAGGCTCTTGTAACGCCATGTGTCCTCCACATGTATGTATGTATGTAATGCGATTTGGAGGGGAAGAGGGGGCCAAAATTTTGAACTTACGGCTGGAAATGTTTCTATAACATGTTTTTTGTTCGAAACAAATTCATAGATGTTGTTAAATAAATATTAATATTTTGCTATTAATTGTAAATATATACTTCTTGTATTGTAGCAATTAGTTTTTGGTTTCGAAAAGCGACTGTGCTCTCTCTGTCTGTTATCGTATTTGAAAATAATTTTTCTGTGGACATCTAGAAACCTACAATTTCGTCCTTTTGTGTGCTAACAATGTTGACCGAATACAGAATGAACAATAGATAGGCCTTGGACGGCGGAAGTTATACAATGTACTTCCTGGTTTTTCAGTAGCCGAACGATGGAATTCCTCACTGGCCAATTTTAATCTTACAGCTAGAAATGTTTCTATAAAATAACAATGCCTATGAATCTGTTTGGCTTCCGGAAGCAAGCTATGGAAGTGCTCGTCCAGCCTACGAGCTTCAACGAACTCCTGCCTTCCATTCTATCTAAACTTAATGGTCTGTTAATTATAAACTTGAATAGCATTTTGACCCAGTATGACGAGGATGTGGGCAAAACTTTCTATGTATTCAACAACAAGTTGAATTATTACCGTCTCCCCATCTCCGGCAAACTGCAGTTCAACATGAACCCTGAGAACAAAGGGGAGGTCAAGGTTTCCTCTGCCAAGAACATCTATCGCATCAAGCATGATAGGATGGATGCGACTTCAACGTACGATGTGTCTGCTGGCGATCGCCTGTACGTGGAGCTCTTGGACAACTACGACAAACTCATCCCTCTTTTTGTGGAGATTCCGTATAATAAATAACCATAGCAACAATGCCTAACAATATTTTTGGCCACACGAAACGCGACGACCACGGCGACGAGCTTCTCATGCTCGACGTCAGGGTTAAGAAGTTGCGAAGCGACCTGCAGGCCCTGCAGTCCACGCTCAACTCCAGCCTCCTGTCAGAGATAGCCAGCCTGCAGTCTCAGTGCCTGAACCCCGTACTCAAAATTGACGCCGAGCTTAAATCGCTGCTGCAAAAGTACACCGACCTCGCGTGAATAAAAAACTTCGACAACTTGGCGCTGAGCATAGGCAAGTTGCAGAACGAATTTTTGAAGCTGCAGCAAGCGCAGATCTCCGATGTGGAACAGCTGAAGCGAAACTTGCAGGACCAAACGAGCACCATACAGACTGAACTGCAAAACATTATCCAGAGTATAAAAACTCATTTATTATTACAGATATTAAAAAGTACTAATACCTACCTGTTTTGTTGATAGAACATTTTCATTAGTTAATAAAAGTGCTTAATAGGCCTACATTACAAAGCATTCTGCCCTCACTGCAGTTAAAATTCCAAGCTACATCATTTGGTTTTATTTCTTAAGAACACAATGAGTGACAGAGAGAACTATTTGCATAAGTTTCTTTTCTGAGACCTACACAAGGGGTTTGTGTTTGCCACAACTTTTTTTTGGGGGGGGGGTAATTCATTTACAGTATATATTTTTCATTGCTCACCACGCCTTCCAAGGGGGGCGCACCCCCAGGTTGAGAACCCCTGGTATAGAGTGTGTTGTGTTGTGTTGTGTCTGTGAGTGTCCATGGAATTTGTGTCGATTATAGGAACAAACAAAATAAACTACGGGTGTATGAAGTTGAAGAGATGAGACCTGATACATTTGGCGTAGGGGAAAAAAATTAAAAATAAGGAATTCACTCACGTTCAACCAAGAATGATCGAAAATAGAAAAATCAAAGAAATTAGTTTTATTTCCAGACTTGTCCTTGTGCATTATTGTATTCATTTCTCGTGAAAAAAAGGCGTGTAAACTGTTTCAGAACTTTCTTTTTTAAATTGCCAACGACGTCGATGGTTCATTCTGTGAAAAGAGCACCAAACAGCTGCAGCTACTATCCCACTTTGCTGGAGTCTAGGAGAAAGTGTGTAAACAGCTACTCGCCATAGAAGGGTCGAGTCGAGCAGACAGGCCAGTAACTCTCCCGCATCTCGACCAATGTAAACCAGCCTTTAGGGCCACACATTTTCACAATCTTTGCCATTTGTGTAGGTGATGTAATCAGCACTACGTTCCGTTACTCCCCAGGGTTGACCCCATCATAAATGGAAACTTAAGATGCAGCATCCCACTCCACGAACTCTCCCTCAGCGTGCCTAGACATAATACACGAAGTAAGGAAACTTTTCACACTACAACTTCCAGGCTCTCACTCATACAACGTTCATTATTCCATAGGCTGCCGAATCAGTTCAATATCATCTCAAACCAAGTAGATATATTCAGTTCATATTTATCTTTTATCACAGAAAAACATAGAAAAAATGTACGTAAGTAATGCTTTTGTGAAACTGATCTCTTTCCCTTGGTACTGTTTATCTTGTTTATATTATCCTATTTTTTGTGTTTTTAACCTTAGTCTACTGTTTTACTGTTGTTTCTTTCCGGTTTTAAATAACTTCTGCTGTACTGGAAATTTCAATAAATGAATAAATATATTAGAGGCTGGGTTAATTCCAGACCCTCTCTTTTGCTGGAACCCCCCCCCCCCACACACACATGGAATTACCCATACCACAAATCGAGCCCGGGTACCGCGTTCCAGTCAGATGCCATATCGACTGGACCGCCGCGACTCTTTATATGAGCATAATCGGAACAGTATGTTGATGATGACGTAATGAATGCCATGGCATAAGGGATTGGAATCGCAGGACTGCTTACCAGTCTATTACGGAATTGCAAGTGATTGAGAATATCAATGATAGCAATTCTTCATCCCAAGCCAGAGAGAGATATTAGTTGCAACAAAAGACGAATTGTTTGTAGTCTATTATGATCTATTTGAACGCTGCTACGACATAATTAACATATCCATGCTGCAGGTAGTCACTCACACCAGGATGATTGTTCCCAGTGTTGCTCCTCGACAACGCGCTAGCACATTATTGCAAGCCACCTTATTCTCAGGACCTTGGAGAATTTTGTGTGAAAAATTTCGCAAAGTGCATCAAATCAGAGAACAGCTTTTAAGTCAAGTCAACATGCAAGTGGAAAATAAATAGTTTCTTTCTGTCCCCTCCAAGTAAGGACATCTGTTAGGAAAAAGACGGTTGAAAAATCATCGTACAAGAAGCATGTATGGGTTAATTCAGTTTTCTGCTCGCCTTGTAATCAAAAGGTCTATGGTTCCGTACCAGGCACATTGCACAGGGATTCGGATTCGACTTTACACTGTAGGCCCAGTCCCGATTAGCCTCTCTGTGCATAAAGTTGACTTAACAATTCAATTCAATTTACTGCTTTCTCATTGGTGATAGTTGTAGAGAAACAACATTGACCGAATCATTTAAGACCCTGTGACGTTGTTTTTCAATGTGTTATTCAGTGGCGTATACTGAATCCAAAATCTGGACTATCTCACTATGTCACGTGGTCCTAGGCCGCGAATAGAAATAAATTTACAAACTCCTAAGAAATCAGGTTGCCAACTCATAAGAAATCAGGTTGCCAACTCATAAGAAATCAGGTTGCCAACTCATAGGAAATCGGGTTGCCAACTCATAGGAAATCAGGTTACGAACTCATAAAAAATCAGGTTGCCAACTCCAGAATCAGCATCATCATCTCACTGATATGAATAATATTATTTATAATTTCTGATCGATTTTTCTCCTGTATTTTAATCTCTTTTATAAAGCAACATATTGCTTCCAGGTTAGTAAATTATGTAAATAATTAATTATAGTTAGGGCATGCCTCATAAACTTTTTTTTTAACATACATTCAATAACTTTCAACAGGTCATCACTCAGTGATACACTGCTTATTCCGCATCTGTTGACAAATGGAATGTTTTTACACCTTGTAGGATGTGGATTATTTTTTTTCCATAAGTTTGCAACACTGTTAGGGTACACGTGCTTTTGTTTACAGAAGGTCTTAAGTTAAGTGAGAGAGAGAGAGAGAGAGAGAGTGTGTGTGTGTGTGTGTGTGTGTGTGTGTGTGTGTGTGTGTGTGTGTGTGTGTTTTTGTTTTTTTTATATATATATTGTGTAGTAGTTGTGGTGTGTGTGTTTATATTGTGTTATAGTTGTGATGTGTTTGTGTTCGTCTTGTGTAGTAATTGTGCTGTCTAATATGTTTGTGTTTGTCTTGTGTAGTAGTTCCTCCATTCATATCGGGGGTTAGGCGTAGAGCTGACAACTCTGCACTGTAAAAAGACATGTCAAGAAACAGAAATATAAGGCCATGGATGTTCCCAAGGTAAAATATTCCGGAGGTAAAATAGTCCCCCGTTCGGATCTCCGGGTGGGGACTACTTTGGGAGGTCCCTGGACTAAGGATAAGATCTACGTTAGGAATAAGGATATTAAATTAGGCACCTGGAATGTTCTGAGCCTTTACCGGCCTGGGGCATTTCAGTGTACAGTTAATGAGATAGTGAAGTATAAATTAGATGTAGTAGCTGTCCAGGAAGTTAGGTGGCCAGGAGAAGGGAATTGTAAAACTAAAAATTATACTTTTTTCTATGGTGGTACTGAAAATCATAATTTTGGAACAGGCTTTTTCATAAATAATAGAATTATCTCGGCTCTTAAAACAATAGAATTTATTAATGATAGGATATCATATGCAGTTTTACAGGGTAGGTGGTGTAAAATTATTTTAATAAACATACATGCACCAACGGAAGATAAAGATGATAATACTAAAGATGATTTTTATACAGAGTTAGAACAGGTCTTTGATAAATTTTCTCAGTATGATATGAAAATTCTGTTAGGTGACTGTAATGCACAGATTGGCAAAGAAGAGACATTTAAACCCACGATTGGTAAAGAAAGTCTTCATGAATTAAGTAATGATAATGGTATAAGATTGATTACTTTTGCAACCTCAAAGAATTTAATTGTGAAAAGTACCACTTTTAAACATAAAGATATCCATAAATATACCTGGTCTTCTCCAGATGGTAAAACTCATAATCAGATAGACCATATTCTCATTGATAAGAGAAGGCATACTAGTATAATTGACGTTCGTACACATAGAGGTGCTGACTGTGCCAGTGACCATTATTTAGTAATTGCTAAATTAAGAGAAAGACTCTCAGTGATAAATCATAAGCAACAAAATCTAAAAGTTATAAAATTTGATACAGGAAAGTTTGCTGATGAAAGAATTTAGAAAGATTACCAAATTAAACTGTCAAATAGATTTGATGTTTTGCAGGATTTAAATGATGATGAAAATATAAATGAAACAGACGTAAATAAGAATTGGGAGCACATACGTAATGCAATAGAATCAGCAGCTAAAGAAACTATAGGATACCATAAACCAAGAAAAAGTAAGCCATGGTTTGATAATGAATGTCATAATCTAATAGAAATAAGAAATCAGGCTAGACTTAGGTGGTTAAATAACTCGGATGATACAAATCTAAGCAATTATAATACAATAAAGCGAGAAGTTAACCGCACGTTTAGAAGTAAAAAAAGAGATTACTTGAAAAGCAAAATTAACGAAATTGAAACAAACAGCAAAAATAAAAATATCAGAGATTTATATAAAGGTGTAAATGAATTTAGAAAGGGGTGGCAACCTAAAGTAAACTTGATAAAAGATAAAGACGGTGATTTTCTAGCTGACCCAAGCGATATTCTAAATAGATGGAAGAACTACTTTAATGACCTTTTAAATGTCCATGTAGGAGATAAATCAGAAGTGAATGAAGTACACACAGCAGAACCTTTAGTTCCAAAACCTAACTTGACTGAAGTTAAAGATGCTATTAAAAGGCTTAAAAATAACAAAGCACCTGGCATTGATTTAATACCAGCTGAGTTAATTAAATATGGTGGAAATTCATTAATATGTCAAATTCATAAATTAATTTGTTTAATATGGAATAAAGAAGAAATCCCTCAACAGTGGAAAGAATCCATAATTGTTCCTGTGTTTAAAAAAGGTGATAAAATGAACTGCAATAATTACCGTGGAATTTCTCTACTCTCAACAACATACAAAATATTGTCTAACATTCTTTTAACAAGACTAACCCCATATGCTAATGAAATTATAGGTGATTATCAATGTGGATTTAAACGTAACAGATCAACTACAGATCAAATTTTTCACATCAGACAGACACTTGAAAAAAAGTGGGAATATAATCAAAATGTCCATCAGCTATTCATTGATTTCAAAAAAGCATATGATTCGGTCAAAAGAGATAAATTATATAATATATTAGTAGAGTTTGGAATACCTAAGAAGCTTGTTAGTATGATAAAAATATGCACCAGTGAAACAGAAAGTAAAATTCGTGTGGGTAATAATATGTCTGACAAATTTATAATTCATGATGGGTTAAAACAAGGAGATGCATTATCTCCATTGCTCTTTAATTTTGCCTTAGAATATGCTGTTCGGAAGGTAAAAGAAACTAAAGAAGGACTAAAATTAAATGGTGTGACTCAGTTGTTAGCATATGCAGATGATGTAGATTTACTGGGGGATGATATAAATACGATTAAGAATAATGCTAAAATATTTTTCAAAACTGCTAAAGAGATAGGTTTGGAAGTTAACAAAGAGAAAACTAAATATATGCTTACAGGCCGAAACCAAGTGTTAGGTAATAATCAAAATCTAATTATTGATAACAACTCGTTTGAACCAGTTTCCAAATTCAAATACTTAGGAGTAATATTAACAAATGAAAATTATATTAAAGAGGAAATAAAAAGTAGGCTTAATTCAGGAAATGCATGTTACTTCTCTCTTCATAAACTTTTGTCTTCTCGTTTAATATCTAAGAAACTAAAAGTTAAAATATACAAAACAGTAATTTTGCCTGTAGTATTATACGGGTGTGAAACTTGGTCCCTTACATTAAAAGAGGAACATAAATTGAGAGTATTTGAAAATAAGATTCTTAGGAAAATATTTGGACCTAAAAGGGATGAGGAGACAGGTGAGTGGAGAAGGTTACATAATTTAGAACTACATAATTTGTATTCATGTCCAGATATTATTAGAATAATTAAATCAAGAAGACTTAGGTGGGCAGGCCATGTGGCACGAATGGGAGAGGAAAGAGGAGTTTACAGGATTCTTGTTGGGAAACCAGATGGTAAGAGACCTGTAGGAAGGCCAAGACGAAGATGGAGGGACAACGTTGAGATGGACCTAAAGGAAATCGGTAGGGATGGAAAAGAGTATATAGATCTTGCTCAAGATAGGGACAGATGGAAGGCCTGTGTTGCTGCAGCCATGAACCTTCGGGTTTAAGAAGGCTAGAGAGTTAGTTAGTTAGTTTATAAAAACTCAAGATGACTACGATCGCGTGAACGCCAGTATTGCCAAATTGCACGAACAGTTTCAATCGTTCAAAATTCCTACGTTGGAAAGTATCAAGGCTGAGCATCAAACGGACGCTTTGCATGCAGCCATGAACGAAGTCAAAACTAAACTCCAAACGCTAGAGGACTTCATCGACAATCTACCTTCGTCCAGGGAGCTGAATGCTATTGCCCGTAGCGTGGCCAACATCAAACTCCAACTTGAGTCCTACGAGGATTTCGGGAAGCTGCAAGGTACCATAGCCCATATTGAGTATGCTCTTGCTGTCATCAAAAATGATCTGGCAAACGTACACGAAGCACTGGAATCCAAACTGCCTGGCATCAGGGATACTCTGGCCATCGTCCAACAGCAGATTCCCAAGTTGGAAAATCTAAACACCGAATCAGAGTTGTCGCATTTTCATCACTTGATCGACGACATACAGGCTAAGTTGGAAACTTTGCAACAATCCACCCCCACCCAGGGCGACATAACACATTTACAAGAAGGCATACGCGCTGCTGCTGCTGCCTCAGAGTTGGACGCGATGAAAAAAGCTTTGGAGTCGCTCCAAAACACGGTGGCCACCTTGCCTACCTCGCAGGAACTGAAAAGCTTGAAGAAGGCTCTCAACCGAATACTCAAATCCGACGACATCAAAAACATCAAAACCGAAATTGAATTGCTTCGGGAGTCTGTTGCAACCTTGCCTACCAACCAGAACATCAGCGAGCTACATGGCTTGTTTGCGGAAATTAGAACCCAGGTCCACGACCTCGCAACCCAGAGCTCCAAGTTGACACTCGTGGAAAGTCTACAGCAGATTATCGCCAATGTGAAAGAGCAAATTGGCAGCATCGAGGCGAGCCAGGAATCGGCCATAACCAATTTCAACAACCAACTACATGAGTTAAACGAAAAATTCAAGAGGCTAATTGTCGATGTGAAGATCAAGCCCGATTACGACACTGTTGTCTGTGCTATCGAGGAGCATCTGGAATCAATAAACGGTAGATTGGAAGATGTGGAGAGCTAGGTTCGAACCAATGTAAACAACCTGAACGCCAGCATCGACAACCTCAAGTCCACTGTTGTCATCGAACTGTACAGCATTCCAAACAGGGAATTTTCCTCGCTCTTCCATCCGGGTGCCAAACTCTACATGCTGACTCCTGCAAAAGCCTATCACAAGTTTTTCATCGCTGGCACACTTCAGTTCGTCAAGGTTTCATACTGGTCTTTGCCTCACGCAACCCACTACCCAACCATGACCGTGACGAACATCAGTGACGAGCCTAAAATAAGAGGAGTGGAGTTGGTCGATTTCACCCACCCCGAAACTCGCGAGACTGCCTATGCCGAAGATGCCACTCAAATTATCGACATAGAAATAGGTGACAAGCTGTACATAGAAAACCCGGCATTGTCTGCAGCCAGAAATCCCATCCAAGCTATATTCTTATTTTCGCGCAATGTCTACGCACGCTATTGTGAACGAGCTGCACAAACCTGCGCGGCGAAACTACAAACGACTGGCGGTAGTGACCAAAGGCATAAACGACCTGTGGGAAGCTGACCTTGTGGAAATGAGCAGTGGCAACTTAAAAAATTTACATTAAATCAACAAGGGATACAAGTATCTTCTCACTGTTATAGACACATTTTCAAAATTTGCGTGGGCTTTACCCCTCAAGGCAAAAACAGGAACCTGTGTAGTGGAAGCATTCAAAACTATTTTCGATAAAAGTTGCAGGCGACCTCGATTTTTTCAAACAGACAACGGAAAAAAATTCTACAACTCTGTATTTCAGCAATTTATTCAAAAACAAAATATTCAACATTACTCCACCTTTAGTCACATCAAAGCCAGCATAGTGGAACGTTTCAACCGAACTCTCAAAACACGGATGTGGAAACAATTCACGCTTCAGGGGAATTACAAGTGGCTTGACATGCTTCCGGAACTTGTTAACAGCTATAATCACAGTTTGCATCGCACGATAAACATGAAACCAGCTGACGTCAACAAATCTGACGAGCAACGTTTAATTTCTACGGTTTATTGCCCAAAGTATAAATTTACAAGCAAGAAACAGAAATACAAAATTGGAGATCAGGTGAGTATCAGTAAATTTAAGCGCGCGTTTGAAAAAGGCTTCACTAAAAATTGGAGAACGAAACTTTTCACCGTAGTTCCAGTCTTACCCGGAAACCGTCACACGTATATAATAAAAGATAATCGCGACGAAATTCTGAAAGGAAGATTTTACGAAGAGGAACTTTCTAAAACAAAATACCCCGACACGTATCTTATTGAAAAAGTATTACGTAGAAAATGTGATAAACTGTTGGTGAAATGGCTGGGACTCGAGGAAAAAAGTTGGATAGACGAAAACGAGGTGATTGTGTAACGGGTGCTTGGGATGTGGTACGACGACTGCCAGATTTTCCATCGGAACGTCAGGATAGGAAAAATGGCGAGATTCTACCCGACAACATTCGCTGCCTTATTGTTGGACCTTTTCGATGTGGTAAAACAACGTTACTTATTGATAATTTTCTTCTTGCACCCAACTGGTTAAGCTGGAAGAACAGGCACCTGTATATTTTCTCCAAACGTTTGGAGCAACCGAAGTATCGCCAGCTGTCGAAACTGTACGAGGGACTAGGCATAGCTATATTTGCTTGTGAAGTGATACGACTAGACTGCTGTCTCAAAAATTCAGTGGTGGTTTTTGACGATGTGATCCTGGAGAACCAGAACGAAATTCACAATTTTTTTACTCAGGGTCGGCATAGAGGCATGGACTCCTTCTACCTTGCTCAGACTTTTTCCAAAATCCCCAAGCAGCTACTCCGAGACAATGCTAATTTTATTTGTTTGTTTCGTCAAGACTACACCAATTTAAAACACGCTTACGATGATTATGTAGGTGGGGACATAAACTACAATCAGTTTTTCAAATTTTGCTCTTCATGCTCGAATGAAGATGATTTCGGATTTGTCACAATAGACATGACGAGGAGACCCAATAATGGAAAATACAGAAACAAAATTAATAATTTTCTAAACGTTGCAACGTTACAAGAAACGTCTTGACCTATTATAAATAACTACATACAAAAAAAAAAAGAAATGAAACGCAAACTTGCACACGACAACCTGAAGCTGCGTAGCTACCTGGCAAAACGGTTTAAGGGTTGGAAATCCGAGAATCGTGGAATTTACGAAGAGAAAAAGCGTCAGGACCAACCTATCATCGATGCCATCAGTGGACTTGGTAAAGAAATCAAAGATGTCATTGAGCAAACCAAAGAGTTAATCAACGAGCTTGTGCCACTTACTGCTCGAAATTGCACCATACCCACACCGATATCCAACATTCACACTACTCCGTTCGAACTTGCTCTGGCTCCGAGACGTCAGGCCCTAGGCAGTACCTCTTCGGACAAGCTAGTCGAGCTGGGTCCGTTGTCGAGGGATTACCTAAGCACCGGGAAATTCGAAAGAGACGAGGTATTCGGATTGTACCCGACCATGGAACATAACGAGGGTGTGGTTTGGAAGATTGGAAAGTCAAAAGTCACGTTCGAGGGCGACGACGTGAAAATGAATTTGGGCGAGAAGAACAGCTGGACCAGGTATCCCGGCACGGTGGGACTGTGGGAACTTATTACTAAGAAGCAACCTAAAGATTATACAGACGAGGATTACCAAAGTTATACAGAAATTTTGATCATGACCTACGCCCTGTACCAAAACAACAATGCAACACAGAATCGCGTGAAATCTAGCAGTGGAGAAAAGTACAGGAACCTCATCAAGCCAATATGGACCCAGCTCAAGACTGGCAGCGGTGTCAAACTCTACAACACCTTGCCCAAGGAGTTTGTTTGGGTAGACGACGTAAGGAAGCTTGTAGATCGATTGCTGGTTATCGCAGGCGAAGAAAATGCAGGCAATCGCAACTTCCACAACGAGAAGGTGGGCATCATGGACATGGTTAGCACCAAGCTTGCCAACTTCATTGTCAACGACAACAAAGGTATAGGTTACCTTATCAAAATCATCAACACCCTGCCTCCCAAATTCTTGAATGTAGTCGAGGGTCGAGGTTTGGTGAACGATATTATCAACAAGCTACCCTTCGAGATGCACCTGCCAGGTTACCAGTACTGCGGTCCGGGTACGAAACTCGAACAGCGACTGGAAAGAAGAGACAAAAGAGTGAACCCACTGGACGCAGCATGCAAGGACCACGACATTGCGTACAATATCCACACACCGATCTCGACGCACGTCACGATGCAGACAGGAAGTTGGAGCATGCAGCTTTCGGGAGACTCGTCAGCAGAGATGCCTCGCTAGGTGAACGGGTTGCCGCATTGGGTACGACCATCGCCATGAAAACAAAACGAAAATTAGGGTGGGGATTGTAACTAAATAACCCTTGTGAAAAAAAGCAACTTGTATAACCAACCTATCATCACTTTATTACGTTAGGGGCAAAGCCTTAAATTTTCACTATATATAAATAACATACTATCATCATGAAGCCCAAAGGTGTTTACCAAATACCCTACGCAAACCTCAAGTCTCTCGGAATATTAGATGGAATGCTCACCAAAAAGCAGCGCGAGAAGAAACATTCCTGCTTGGCAAAGGTCATGGAATGAAATTGCTGCTTAGCATTCCTCAGTTGAGGAGGTTACAAGGTTCGCGAAAGCAGCAGAAGACTGGAGGTTTCATATTCAGCATCCCGGCTATCTTGGGAGCTTTGGGCGCTGTAGGCAGCTTGGCAGGAGGCAGTGCCGCCATTGCCAAGACCGTCATCGATGCAAAAAATAACAAGGCAGAGTTAGAAGAGCAGAAACGAAACAACCTGGCTATGGAGAAGAAGGGGAAAGGTGTGACCAAAAAGCGAAAGAACAACCTCGAAGCTTTGAAAAAGTTTTAAAAAAAAGAAGAGCCCCTGTCCAACTTCGATATTGAATCTTTGATGGAATCGTTGGGGGTCAAACACTTCAGGGGCGTTTTCATGTCTGATTCTCTACCCTCTGTTGTGAAGAAAAAAGAGTGTGGTGTGGTTAACCTAGACAGTTACGAAAATCCAGGTACACATTGGATATGCTACCTCAAAGCATTTGTTTTCGATTCATTCGGAGGCATGCACCTGCTGGGTTGGTAAAGTATCTCAGTGTCGTCAACCTCTACTACAATGACGAACGCATTCAGGGTTTCAGCGATGTGAACTGTGGCCATCTCTGCGTTTCCATGCTTGTCTTCCTCTCGCAATTAAATAACCCAACAATCGAGGATTTCCAGAAAGCATTGTGGCACCTGAAGCACTATGGGGGTATTCCATCTCACAAGCGAGACTTCGCTTCTGAAACTCACATTGCATGACGACATCATCTATCCTTAATCTATTGCTCTTCGTGCATTCTACAGCATGTACCTGATACCTAATGTGACGGTACACAACAATACCATCAAAATTGGCAGCGAAAAAATCAGCATCACCCCTGGCCAGTACAATCTGTCTACCTTGCAGGCTCAATTGCCAAAATGTGTGCTGCTGTCGCAAAATTCTGTAACTCACAGGGTGGAACTATTGTCTGCCACGGAAACCGTAGACCTGGGTACCATCGGAGAGCTTTTGGGATTCGAGAACAATACAAAGCTCGAACCTGGCATCAAGCACATTGGTGCTAACATTCCTAAATTTCTAGCCATCGTGACTCTGAACATACATTGCAATGTGGCAGAAGGTATGATCACCAAATCCTCGGACGGCATCCCAGGGAGTCACAAGCAGACAGGTATTATCGCTACGTTCAAACCAAACTCTAAGTTCATGGAGCCAATTATCTACACACCCTCCCCACCGATATACTTTCCTGTATCTCGTAACCGCATAGACAACATAGAATTGGCAATTACCAACCAGAAGGGAGAGGTGGTTGATTTTGCAGGAGCCACGACCACTGCTGTCGTGGAGATTAACATATAATAAATAACCATTATGAAGCAAATCGAAAGTTACGAGTTGCAGTCCTTCCCTCCCAATCGTCGCACGTTTGCTAACCTCAATGAAGCGAATCGAGAGATAGAATACGATGTGGACGTCGGGGACGGGTTTATTAACCCTCACAGAGCTGATTTGTATATCAAGTTTGATGTTGTGAAGAGAGACAACGGCGAAGCATTTCTTGCCAATGCAAATTTAAGACTTGTAGATAATTTTGTGCCGTACCTATTCTCGCAGGTGGAAGTTAGAAAGCATGGCACCGTCGTCGATAGGGTTGACCCCGGGATTACCTCTACAGCTGTGGGAACACTGAAGCTCTCCAAGACCGATGCAGCATACTACCGGGCAGGGGGATTCGAAGCAGGTACCAAAATCAAAACTCAAAGTCACACAGTACTGTTTCCCATGCGTCTGCTTCCTGGCTTCTTCTCCGACTACACAGAGATTATGTGGAAGGGTGGTTTCCGCGTCATTTTTCGCAGAAGCGCCAACGACAACAATGCGCTGATGCGTTACAGCACCTTGAGTTCATGGATCCTGCCAAGTGTATCATCCAGTCCATGGAGCTGCGCATGCCCGTAGTGGAATACGAAACTAACTAAGCTATCAAGTACAAAGCAGACATTTTGAGGAATCACCAAGTACCCATCCAATTTTACGGTTACCAGTGCGTGCAGAAACTTGCTTCCGGCAACCATTTTGAATTTGACGTGACCACACAGTTTAACAGCATCCGGTACGATATGCCAGAGTTTGTGGTCGTGCTCTTCCAGACGGGGGAGCACAACAACCAAGAAAAAGATTCGAGCCAGTTCGACAATTGCAAGATCAAGAACATCTACCTCAAAAATGGCAGGAACGAGATATTCCCGAGTGATAACTACAACCTGAACATTGCAAACAACGACTACCTGAAACTGTACGAGGCATACACAGCTTACAAGAGAGTGACCTCCGGCAATGTGCACGTGTACTACAACTACTACTACCCCAATGAGTTCATAGCTCGCAGACCCATGTTCGTCATTAACACATCGAAGAGAAAGCAGGTGGTTATTAACGATCGCACCAACATCAAGACTGTCTGTGAGTTTCACGATGCCTTGCCCGCCAACACCCTGTGCAGCGTCATCCTTATTGCAGAGAAAAATTTTGTGTATGATGTCAAGGATGAAAGAGTGACCGAACAGTTTTAAGTACAAGAAAAAAATCGCATAATTCTATAAAAATTATACTGACCGTGCGGTGTCCAGGATGTACTGCGAAGAGTGGAGGTTGATAATTGAGCATACTTCATGGAACATCTTCCTACAATATTAAGATGGAGAAGATTTTTTGAGGATAATCTGGGGAAAAAAATAATGAAATGTAATTTTGATGCATTTTAGAAATAATCACACTTGAGCGCACGAAGAAACTACCTCTTTGGCCCTGCGTGTGTCTCTTTTTCGCCCCGTAGGGCACCTCAGGGAGTTAGTTCCGTTAAAAAAATCCCAAACCTCCACCTGTTTGCATTTGAAGATAAACACTATTATTCTAGTATCTTGGCTATATTAAATTGGAACTTCTGTTACATGAGTTGTTGTTTTTTTTTCATATATACTATCTACTACTTCATACTACTACATTTGAGGCATGTCTTACTAGTTTTTAGACGATAGTGGCCCCACGGGAGCGTATGAATCCCACATTTCAGAACACACCTCTTGTCGTCGCGTGCGTCCAGGGCAACCTTTCTCACCTTGTTGGTTGCCGACACATAGTCGACACTCTGGATGCGCTGCTCCATTCCTAGAATTGGCGTCTTAGATTGAAGAGTCTTGGCGTAATCCTCGAACTTGAGGTGCTCTTGGACGACCTGCCTGCCCACACCCTTAGCTTTTTTTGTGATGGAACCCTCTGCCCGAATAGCATAGGCTTTGGCTCGAAGACCGGCAAACTCAAGAATTACATCTCCGTCCTTCTCGTCTTTGAGTTTGCCGGGCACCTTCTTGTTGCGAGCCAGAATTTTGTATCGGTTCGGCTGGGAATAGCCTGACGTGTCAAAAAGGTTCACAAAAATTGGTACCGTGGCTATATCCCTATATGCGTCGTCCGTGCGAACGTGGTACACCAAACTATCTGTGTCCGTGTAGAGTAGGCTGATATTGTCGTTATAGTGCTGGCTTAGTATCCCATAATATATTTGAAACATGCGCAGCTTGCTTAGGTCTTATACTGAAGCACCAACATAGATTAGCTTGTTGAGCATCACCTCGCTCTTGCTCATATGCACCAGAGCAAGCTGCTCATTGTAAATAGTACGTGACTTGAATAACGGGCTTGCTACAAGCTTGCGACATTGTGCTTTTCTTTATATTAACCTCACATCCACACGATTTCGCACATTCTCCATGGTTTTCCCAAACACTGCGTTGTTCATTAACTTGAAGAAATCGCGATCTAAATCAGAAGTAGCGACTGTGCGGTGTTCGGTGTTGAGCTTGATGTATGGTTTCAACCATTGAGAATGCTCGAACATAAGAACTCGATGTACTGTGCGGACGGTAACCCCTTGCTTCATCAACTACCAGAGGTTTTGGTAGTGCAGAACATAACGCTCTTTGGGCTTGAAGTCCATGACGAGCTTTGGTTGGTTCGAGCCAGGCGAGCATTTGAATTCCGGGACTGGCGGAAGGTCGCAGAACAAATCCTGCAGCTTCTCGGAGAACTCAAGGTCCACCTAGGCAAAAAACCCGCGATCCAAATTGTAGAAATGTTCAACATTAAATTTGGAGGGATCAGCCCACATGAACCCTCCGGAGGGGAGTGGCAGCATCATGGAGTGTCCGTAGAGGTTGTTGACGTCTGTGTACATGATGTAGCTGGAAGGTTGGGAGGGGCCATAACCGGTGGCCATGTGGTGATTTTTGGCGTGCGAGTGTCGCTGCGACACCTGGACCATTCCACCCCGGACGGCACGTTCTACAAACAGCATCATGCCCACGTCCGAAAGAAGCTTAAGCCTGGCTTTTGTAACAAGAAGCATGGCCGACCATGCCAGTCCAGAAAGACTGTAGAAGTATGCAGGGTTCAGCTTGTAGATGGTCTTCGCAGTTGCACGAAACGCCTGGATCACATCAGCGAGGAGCGTCACATCGAGTTTTAGGTAGGCATGGTGGTAGTCCCCAAGATTTTGGCAATCCAGCTCGCGCCACATGGACTGAGCATGGTTGTAGTCGTCCTCAGAAATGCCTGAGCCTCGCAGCTTGCTGTAGAACTTCGCTCGAGGAGGCAGCGACTTCTCCGCAAACTTGGTAGAGTCGGTGATGTATTCGTACGCCTGAAGAGACCGGCGTCCAAGTTCGGAAAGATGGCAGAGGTGATGAGTATTTGCTCGTCGCTGAGCTTTTTCGCCAGGGCATCGAGGCTGGCCGGGAGGAACCTCAGGGAATCGAGGAAACGAAGTTCGATGTGAGAGCCTAATTCTGGGATTCGCACCCACTTGCTCAAGCTAATATAACGCTCCTCGTTCTGCGCCTGACGTTGATTTGCATATCGTCGTACCCAAGATGAGGCACCAGATGGTGGAAGTCGTACCCCGAGCCATTGTGGAAAAACACGGGGATGAAGCGCGGGTCCCGGGCCAACAAATTACACCGGTTGCACCAAGGATCAATGTATTTGCCGTTGAAGTGATCATGATGTTAACTTTACGGTTGTTGGTGCTAAACTCACAGGTGCACACAGGACAGGTAGTAGCCTCCTCGTGCTCGATTTCGTCGTCAGAACACAGCGATTGTATAGACTTGTTGGACAACAGGATCTCCCCTATCTCGTTGGCTTCCACAACCATCCTTTCTAGAAAATGTTTGACTGCGTCGGGACAGCGATACACATAGGGCTCGGGGTCAACAAGTCGGTCTCGCCTAACCACAACATAAGCAAAACTCGAGGCCTCGTGGAGTTGGTAAGGGGTAGTAGAGGAAACTTTGGGATTGGGATCGCATGTGGACATAGGTTTGAGGAAGGCCTCGAAATCGCCGATAATGATAGCAGTGTGCTCTGCCATGGCACTGTGCATGTGAAATGTTTCTACAGTACCAGATTTGGGCAAGACTGCCACCCCCGGCTCGTTGGCATTGCAATAGAGTTTGTGGCTAGCAAGCTTCTCGGCAACAATATTGAGACCTCTGATGCTCTGATAATCCAGCTGTTTTTGATTATCAAAAGTGGACAAGCACCTGCGACAAACTTCTGTGTGGTGTTTTTGTTTGCTTGTTTGGCTAGAAACAAGCCGAGAGAGAGAACGAGTAAGAGTGTAGCGATGGTGAGTTTCATCCTTGATGAGTAAAATATGGATTTATCGAGCATCATTGTTGTCTACGCCGCTTACCCGAAAAGGGTATACTTTGTTTTTCATCTCCATGAGGCCATAAACATTGATAGCCAACTGCGGGTTGTGTGTACGGGTCTCGAACTTGCGAATATCCGAGACCTCCACCGGGTAGTCGATCCCAACCATCGCATCTTCCAGCTCTGGCTCGTACTGCTTGTAGTGGTTAACTCGGTGTGGTTGTTTTTTCCAGTGGAAAGGGTGCAACGCTGCAAGCACTTGGCGTTACTGTTCTGAATATTCAGGACAGCCTTCTTTGCCGCAATGGTACGTGGTAAGGGGACGTAGCTGGACGCGGAGAGAGGCACAAACTTGTTAAGTTTGATACACAGTTCGTGAGGTTCACCACACATCGAACCTCCTGAGCCCATAGCTTGATGTTCCTCCTGCTTGGCCACCAGCTCCTCGGCAAACTCGTTGTAGATGATTTTTAGGTTTTCGACATCCGCCAGATTCAGCGTCTTTGCCTTGGTATTGTGGTAGAAGCTATAAATTTTATCAGACGGCTTCTTGTACTGGCAACGTAGCGATGCGTAGAATTTGGTGGAGTGCGTTGCAAGCGCATCGCTGAGGATGGAAATAATTTAGGCTTGCTCGTTCTCCAAAAAGCTATGCACGTCACATGAGCCTCCGAAGTGAGGACAAAGTCCTCTAACAAACGCTCGAAAGCAGACTGGTTCGCTTTCGCCACAGGCTTGACACGTTTGGCGGATGGTGGCGAGTCGGCTTTCGCTTTCCGCTTGGTCGAGCTGGTCGACGGTTGTGGGACAGGTGCTCCGACGACTTTGCATGTTGTTATATGCCTTTTCAGATTACCAATAGTGATATGTTTACCGCACCTGGGACATGGTTCTGTAGCGATCACATGCTTACCAGGTACACAGGTACGGCAGTGTCTTTTGAAATGTTTACTTGAAACACCAGTTTCACACATAGGGCAAATTTTCACAAATCGCATCTTATTGAAAAAATATTTGTGGGGTATGTTATTTTATTTGTGGAGTGTCACAATAAAAAATAAAAAAAAAACTTGGAAGGCTAATTCACGATGGTGCTAGTTTGGTTGTGTTATTTATGTATATGCTATTCTTGCTCCTTAATCAATCCTGTAAATAAATAAAAAAATATGGTTGTGTATAGAAAATACAAAAATATTATGTGTACATAATTCTATTTAAGTTTTTCTACCAAACAATCTTTTTCTAACCCTCAGTCCTCTTGGCGTATGAAGTATAAATCATAATTTCAGAAAACAGAGTTATTTCCGGTCGCCATTTTTGAAATCAAAACATAAGCATTATTTATGTTTATACTATTCGTCGAGCAATAGCAGATAAAACAAGAATGGGTTTTCTACAACCCATAATTTATGAATTACAAGACATCTTAGAAATTACATCTTGAAATTTAAATTTAAAATAACTCGAAAACAGCAAGCACTAGTCATCATCCCTCCAATAGGTTGTAGAGTACTTCTAATTTTTTATCGAATGCTATTAAAATTTTCGAATTAGGGTAAAAACTAAGCCAGCAAATGAAGTTTCTCAAAATATAAAAAATTATCTGTATTTCCGAAACTTGAGGTGGTAGAATCGATTTTATTTGCTAGTCGAATAGTTCTCTTCGAATCCTATCTAACAAACCTAAAATCATCATCCTAGCTCAATTAGGAGCCAAGAAAATCAATGTATTGAAAAACGTCTTAAGATTTTTGTCTTAAGAAAATTTTCTTGACAGACCGGAAGTAACATCTTGACAAACCGGAAGCCGACTTTCTTAAAGATTAAGATATTTGTCTTAAGACGTTTTCCAAGACATTGATTTTCTTGGCTCCTATGGGACCTAGAACCATGTGACTTTGGTTTATGTGTATACTATTGTTTTTCCTACATATTCACTCACCTTACAACCCACCCGAACATCTATAAATTTAAATATAGGCTCGATATTAAAAAAATATATCACTTTTCTTCTTCTCTCTGGCCAAGATTGCAAATAATTGCAGGAATAATACCATAATATTTTAGACTGTAGGTCCAGGTCCCGAGCCAGACAACATATTTGCACTGCAACGCAAAAAAATAGAATAAAAAAATTAATATCTGTGCATATGGGAAGTCCAATACATAGTTGGCAATGTGTGATGTGATCACCACCAAACATTTAATTTATATGTATGTATATTTAAGTTCCGTGTTGCAACTTTTTCTATCCATCTCTCCCTCTCAATCTATATAGCCTGTTCATATTTGGCACAGTCATTGCGAGTCGGTTGTAGCAAAAAACAAAATCTCAAGCCATTTTTGCGAATTCTCGCTGTGACCATAAGCAGAATTGGATATAGTTGCCGGATTGTATTTAATTTTAGGTTTAATATCAATAAGCATGCATAAAAACTAAATATTTTAAATAATAAGATTCGAATCACTATGTACTTCCACTAGATATCAAACACACGCAACTCTTCGATTACACCCTCCATTTTCTTGCCTTCCTCTAACAATTTAACATATTTTCGACCTTTTATTATTATTTTTTAAATATGCCCAGCACACATATTTCCTACCAACAACGGCACACAGAAGAGAAAAATATTCCAGCTAACCACATACTGAAAAAGCAATATACAACTAGTTTTTTTACGAATTCACGAATATCATATTGCTCACAAATTCTTAAAAAAATAGTTACATTAAATTTTCAGCATGCTCCAAATATATATATAAAGCAGAGAGAGAGACATGAAACACCTTCTATATTCTCTCTTTTTGTATGTTTTTGTGAGTATATTTTCTTCCACAATACATACATCCACAATCCCTTACGTCTGTTAGGCTTTTCAGAATCGACTCACAAAAGCAACGCCATATTTATAAATCAAAGCCAACCCATGCAAGCTAAGAAACAAAGTTACTCACTTTTGGAAATCTTGCTGAAATGTTCTTCTTCGCCGAAGTTCAAAATGAAACAGAACTTTTCCACACTAGAGCTTTCAGTTTTACCGTTTTTTAGTGAGGTCAACAGTTGCCAAGGCTGATGTAAAAAAAAACTGCTGTAACCACATAGCATCGCCTGTATTGAAACATGAACAAAACAAATTGTATACGCCAGTGAGGAATTCCATATTTATTGTTCAGCTACTGAAAAACCATGAAGTAACTTCCGCCGTCCCAAAACCCTACCTATTGTTCATTCTGTATTCGGTCAACATTGTTAGCACACGCAGGGGAATGAAATTGTAGTTTCTAGATGTCCACAGAAAAAGAATTTTCAAATACGATAACAGAGAGAGAGCACAGTCGATTTTCGATACCAAAAAACTAATTGCTACAATACAATAAGTATATATTTACAATTAATAGCAAAATATTAATATTTATTAACAATATCTATCTATGAATTTGTTTTCGAACAAAAAAAAAACATGTTATAGAAACATTTTTCCAGACGTAAGTTCAAAATTTGGCCCCCTCTTCCCCCCAAATCGCATTGCATACATACATACATGTGGAGGACCCGTGGCGTTACAAGAGCATGCCTCCCAATATTTATTTATTTTTTAATAATCAACTCAACAGGCTGGCGCCCAGTTAGAGAGTTCAGAGATACAAGTTTTCATACATGCTTCAGTGACTGTTATTTGATATTGTTTTCATTACACAGTGTTTAAATTGTATATATGGCATAGAGAACAAATCAATTTTTTTGTTACGCTTTTCTAAGGCATTGTAGAGAATACTCATTCTCCAGATAGGGGATTTCTTGACAATGTTTGTTCGCGCTCTATTCACAAAAAAGGTTTGATGATTGGGTCGCGTCTTATTGTTAGGAACATGTAATTTAAATTGTGAGATCCAAAGAGGAGAGCGAAGTTTTCCCTTATATATTTTCCAGAGCAGCAGCAGGTCGCGAACTGTCCTTCGATCGTCAAGCCTGTGCATTCGGAGCTCCTCTATTAGAATACTGTACGAATCAAATTTGGGATAAGTACCTTCAAGTTTATACTTCATATAACAAAACATCTTTGATTGTACTCGCTCTATTTTTGTAGTATGTACCATACTGTCAGTGTTCCATACAACATACCCGAATTCAAGTTTTGAACGCACTAATGAGTAATATAATACCTTAAGTGTTTGGGTGTCTCGAAAGTCTCTGCCCATTCTAATAATGAACCCGATAAGTTTGTAAGCGTTGCCTATTACTTTGTTAATATGGTGAGTGAAAGTTAGCTTAGAGTCAAAATATATTCCTAGGTCCTTTGCTGTTTCAGATTTTTTTAGATTGGTATTATTAAGTTTATATTGAAAATTTAAGATCGTTCTTTGTTTAGAATAAGTAACGGAATAGCATTTTGCTGCATTAAGAGAAAGACAGTCGCGCAAGCACCACGCACTCAACCTATTTATGTATTGTTGTAGACACACACAGTCTTCAATATTTTTTATTATTTGAAAGAATTTCAGGTCGTCTGCAAATAACAGTTTTCTAGAATTAATCAAATGTTCTGGTAAGTCGTTGATTAATAGAAGAAATAGAAGAGGTCCTATGTTGGACCCTTGAGGTACTCCGGAACGTACTAGAAATTCGCTGGATGTGTGGCCTTTATACGAAACATATTGTTATCTATTCATTAAATATGACGCCATAAGTTTCCTGAGGGGAAGGGAAAAGTTGAAAGTGCCCAATTTACTTAGTAGTACATCATGATTTACAGTGTCAAAGGCTTTGGAAAAATCAGTGTATATTACATCCACCTGCCCCCCATCATCTAACACCGTGCTTATATAATGCAGTTTCTCGTAAAGGTTTGTTTCTATTGAGCAGTTGGGCAGAAAGCCATGCTAGTATTCAGAAAAAGTTTCTTTGACATGGTTATATATGTGGCAATATAAGATTTGCTCAAATATTTTAGCAGGGGCAGATAAAAGAGCTATAGGACGATGGTTTTGTATGTTTCTGTTCTCCGAGGATTTCGGTACTTGACATACAGCAGTAAGTTTCCACCGTTCGGGAAACTGCATAGAAGATAATATCGCATTGTAGATAATAAAGAGTGGAATTTTTAAAATGTCTACACATCCTTTGAAGATGTAGGGTGGGATTTTGTCTGGTCCCGCCGACTTCTTTGGCTTTAATTTTTTTACAGCTGCTTCAATTTCAGACATACTGATTATCTGAATGTTGAGTGAATCTAGCGTTTTGCACTCTGTGTGCCCCGCCATGATCTCGAGGTTATACTTTGCCGTATTGTTTGCGTACACAGATTGAAAGTATTTCGCAAATTCATCAACGACGGTATTCAGGTTTAATATGGGTTCATCGTTTGAAGAAACTGGAAACTGTTTATTTTGTCTGTTGCGATTTATGTATGACTAGAAAAGTGACGGGTCACTTTGAATATTGCTTTCGATGTCGAACAAGTAATTATTATGGGCAGCTGATATTTCTTTTTTGATTGCTTTTCTGAGTTCTTTAAATTTGTTGGCATGGTGAACTGGGTTACCTACGTTTTGCTTCCATTTTTGGTGGTGGTGAGCCTTTGCTTTTATTTTTTTAATTATATTGGCGGTAAACCAGCATGGATATTTAGGAGGAGTTATGCGTCTTAAGGGGATGCACGCGTCAAATGCTTCGTATATTATGTTGTAAAACATATCTGTCATTTCGTTTACGTTATCACAGAGTTTTAGTGTATCCCAGTTAATGACCGATAGTTTGTTGTATAGTTTGTTAAAGTCAGCTTTTTTAAATTGCACGAGAGGTTGTTTGGTGGATGGTTACTCTGTATCCTTTTTCTGTGCTTTATTTCAATTTCGAGACAAGGATGATGCTTATCCTCAGGCACGAGTGGTTGAGTTTCTCGTGTCAACTGCATGCCAAAAACGTTACTTAGCACAAGATCGAGAGTTTTGCCGTTACTATTTTGAATGTTATTTACGCTGCGTAATTGAAAAAAGCACATATGATTGTATAAATCGCGACATACAGGAGTGGCGTTAACGAGGTTGTATTTGTTGCTTGTTATGCAAGAGATATTAAAATCCCCTATGAGGAGAATGTTATGTGTGGGTCTACAATGCCTTTCAAGAAAATTATAAAATAAGTTATAAGACTTGTCATTACAGCATGGAGTAAAGTAAACAATACAGATGTATAAGGTAGGCAGTCCATGAATTACAATTTTCCACGCGATCCGGTGTCGCGTCATGAAAAAGGTATATAAAATGTGTGCCGCCGTACCTTTCTCTCAGTGTCATCGAGACAGCTCTAGTGAAAACATCATGGAACCTGCTGTGGCTTGTGCAATGGAAAAACACGACAAACGTATGAAACGTATGACCCATCAGGATGATGTTTCCAAAAGTAAAACACGCAAACGTGTGCAACCCATCAAAATCGAAACTGTCACTATCAACAACGAAACGATGGACGAGGGAATGGATGTGACTACGGACATTGATTTCATAAAACGGCGCAGGGAGATCGACTTTTCCGCAGATACAACCGAAAGTCCCGAACTACACAACGTAGAGGCATGTTTAGACCTCTATCTTGCTAACATTCGAAAAGCAATCCCCTTTCAATTTTGTGTGGGAGTTTTCGCAACAGGAGATCACCCGTACGCATCGATTCTAAGCAGATTAGAGAACTGTGGGCTTTGAAATTTGACTTACTAAATTACGTCGAAACAGGTCGACGATTCAATTACTTGGTTACAGGAAATATCACCGTCAGTGGTGTAAATTTTTTCGGGAAACGTTGTATCGCGATGTATCAGCATCATTCACCAGATGCTTTTATTTTCACAGCCTCTGAACTACAGTTATTTTTGTGTAACCTTTTTTGGCCACTGCAGAAATTGAAGAACGAACGTTATCATAAATTGCAACCCGAAATGGAGGCTTTTGTATTGTATCAAAAAAAATATAGTTTCAGAAAGAAAACAAGTGCCCAATTTAGTGAACTATTTTTATGTACTTTGGTACGAACTGATGATTGAAATATATCTTGAGAACAATCTTGGACACACATTGGCATTGTAAATAAGTTCTGTTACTTTCATGTATCTGATGTTGTAAATAGCTATTGTAAATGAATCATTGTTCTTTTTGTGTATTGTTATTTTATGTATTGCACATCAACCACTGTTATTTTATGTATTGATATATAACCCTTCAGGTATTGTAAACATTTCATATTCAATTGTAAATACAACATTTGTGCTATTTTATGTATTGTAAACCTATATCCATATTATCCATTGTAAATAAAACGTTTGTAAATTTTCAAAAACTCTTTTATTTCTTGTACTTATTACAATAGAAAATGTGCATCTTCCAGACATTTTCAACTGCACAGTTTTTTTTTACCTTTTCACATTTGCTATGTGCTTTATATCTTCCTGGAGTGTTTTTCACACTATTCAATTTTGGACATTCAAGTTCTTCGATGTTGCGTACGGATATTTTATCCATACGTTTTTCTCCAATTAATTTTTCCATCCATTTCACTTTCTCCAAACCTTTGACGTACACTTTTTGCTTCACAAGCACAACATATAAAAAGTCTGATAATTTCTCATACGGTAGCCACCCATCTCCCCAGTTGAGACCGTGTTTGTTGGCACGGAGCCAGTAATTCACTCGGCGATACTTTTCACTCAACAAGTGTAAACCATATGGAGATTTCACTACACAGTCAAATGCATTGTCAAAAGGAAATTTTAAAATTCCGACTTCTTTCAACACAAATTCTACTCCTGCTCCTCGAAGACCTTGAACGTCCAAAAAACAGGCTTCCATTTTGTTCAACAGGTGAAAACAGTCAATGTATCTTCAATGCTACCCCGGCATACGGCACACTTGTCCAATTGGGAAGCACAGGATCCGCAGGAAACAAAATGTCGACACGGAAGAATTACAACACTGCTAGGATTCTCAAAACATATTTTGCAAACAGAATCCACACTAGGTATATCGGACGTTTTCTCAGGAGTCTCTCTAGTGTCGCAATACTTCCAACTCTTGGAGTTACGATGTAACGACGCAAGACTCTGTATAAAAGGACACTGGGGTATCAACATGTAATGTTCTAGAATCGGGCAATCTTTGTATGTCCAATCGCAAAGTCCGTACGAACAATGAAAACACAATACTCTGTCGCTAAAGCCTGAATAGTAAAATCCTGCAGTCACTAATTGTTCCAGAGTCTGACGTAATCCTATAGGCCACTTTCTGTATCTCGAATTCACTGATACGTAATTCATAACTCGGCGCGAGTCCAGCAAACGTGGTGAGTAAACACTCTCATACGTCATAAAAGGTGAAGTAATCGGATACTGTAGGTGATGGTATCCCACGTATCGGCGATAAAGGAACAGCCAGAGGATCGTCGAGGAACAATCGTCTGCTAACGCCAAAACCTTCTGGAGGGACCACAGGGAAACAGGGATGTCCTTCTAATTTACCTAACAAAGGACGATTACAGCCAGAACACCACAAATAATTTCTGTATGCCATCAAAGAAAGCCACTGTTTCACTCTCTCCTTCAAAGCTTTGCCGATCTTGTCCTCTTCCTTCCTGCGACGTAGTTCGCACATACACCCGTCACTTGGAAATCATGTTCTCTCATCCGCTCTTCTTTTCCTCTCTTCTATCTCCTTCAACGTCTCGCAGTGATGGTGAACTCCTTTTCCTAATTCGTTGAACAGGTAACATCCACACCAGGGAGATTCAGGTACCGCTACATACATAAACGGGAAATAACTCAGTACCCGATGCAGGGTCGTTCGATCGTTGTCCAGATCGCCGCAAGATCGGACAAGTTCCCAGAACTCCTCGTAGCTAACCTCGTAGAAATTCACGCCATTATCAGACAGCCTTGTACCGCACACATCCATCGTCGCATGATACTATTATCTTGTACCCTTCTATTTATACCTTATGTTTTCCTACGTCACGATTTCCGTTAAACATACTTCAAACAGTCACCCTAGAAGGTTAAACCTAAAACATGTTCGGACATGTTTTTTTCAGACCACACCCAATTCCAGGAATTTCAAACTGATCAACGGCCGCTCCCGCGTCAATTCCGAGAAAAACACCTCCTCCCCAGAATGACTCATCAACGCCATCTCTCTTCAAACAACAAAAACACGTACCCAAATTCCCAGAATTTCAGAATCATCAACGCCATCTGTTTTCAGACGCCGGAAACTTCAATTCCGAGAAAACAAACCGTCAAACACTCGCATAATTTTCCTCCTCCCCAACAACCAATCAAAACGCTCCACACAAAATTAAACCCCGCCCGTTTTATGACGTCACACCAATAAAATTCAGCCTCACAATATAAAGCCCAACCCATTTTATGACGTCATCACTCAAAACAATACCCTTTCTTACCTCCACACCTACTTCATCAATTGATCTTTGATCGATCTTTTCCAATCAATTGATTTATCGGACTCAAGGAGGTAACATAACTACTGTTGTGTTAACTTTAAAACAAGTACTGAAATATAGTAAAATAAAAAAAATGTCCTCACGAACAATAATCCCACATACAATATGAATTTTATGTTACGTGTGACAGCACTATACTCGACCCTTGCATATTGCCAGCTTGCGAGGGTCATTGAGAAAGGTAAACCAATAACGGCGCCAGAGAATGAACAGCGGGAGGGCGGACAACCCTAGCTGAATTTCGAAAAAATTCTCGATGTGCAGTCGGCACGAGCTACTTTTGTGTTCTCTTTTACTTCATTATTACTAATCCTTTGGAGCCATTGTTTCTGTTCAGTAGGCGCCAGGACACTCAGTCTTACTTTGTTGTTTGTGAGTCCAGGAGAGGCTGAAAATATTTTATTAACCCGGGTGAGATGGATTTTTGCACCCTTCCCTACTTTCCACCCTGCCCTCCTTATCTTGCTACCCTGGTCCTCCACCTTTCCACCTTCTTCCATTAAAAAAAATGGATCATGATCATGTTATATATATTTCTGGTTTAAATTACGAAAAATAATAGTCTTATTTTAAAAATAGTTTAAGTGTTAAAGAACACTTTCATTTTAGGTATGTGTACCTACATAAAATCACCAAATAACAGTAATCTCTTAGCTTAAATTGCTACATGATTTTTCAATATACTTAATATGTTATGCCAACACTTTAAGCCGTGCACCAAGTGTAGGCACATAGTGATTAGGATCCCACCTATATTATACTATAGGTCCGGTCCCGATTAGCCTTTGCGTGCATAAAGTGGACTTAAAAATAAAGTCAAACAAACAAATAGGCACTCTTATGCAATAAGAAATGAGGTTTTGGTGCTAATCAAAAGAGGGCGTCCAAGTTTGGGGTCCCGGTGGGCAAGTAGCATGGTAAAAAGACAAGAAGGTGTATGCATCGTGGTCGTGAAAACTCTCCCTCCTGACGCATAACGTCATCAGCGTTGCAGGAGCTGGTCCCGTTCCTCTGTAGGCAGGGGAGCAGTGGAGCAGGGAAGAGTTCTTTGTTAAAAAAAAAAAAAAAATTATGACGATCGTTGTCGTAAGTGTCTTTATGAGTCTATATTTTGATTTTATTTGTGGGCTAAAACTCTATATTTGTCATAAAGATTGTTCTTAAACATTAAAGCCTAGCGAGTACTTTAATTTGCTCACAGGTGGCAGCTGTATACGGTACAGCTGACTGAGTTGCTCTTTTTGTACCAAGAATACTCAATAGATGTCATCAGTTTACGGTTGACATCGTATTAGCATAATTAAGTTGTGTTTGTTGAGCTGCTTATAAATGTTACGTTATTTCAAGGATTATTAATGTCTAAATAAACTAACATATCTGATAAATACGAACTTAATTAGAATTTCGACATGTATCTGGACAAGAGCGAAGGAAAACGTGGAAGGTTGGGAGAATTAAATCGTGTTTAATGAACTGGTAAAAGAACGGTTCGAGGAACTCATGGGTGTATGAGGGAAACAATGGAGGTTTGGAGAACGGAATCGTGTCCCAGGAATCGGGTAGATGGAACGGATTCAGGAGCGGGTTAGGAAGGAAGCATGGAGAATGGCGTTGAAATTTAACGAGCCCGAAGAATCCACGGTAATCGCAGTTATTCCTGGCTTATAAGTTAATCAGATTAGCTCGTTATGTTCGCTAAAGATTTTGAAGTGTGATATCCTATGAACATTGAAGTGAACGTTCGTGTGACAATGGATAATTGAGCTGAAGAAATTAGTTACGGACTTTGGTGGGAAACAGTTGTGATATGTAAGTACACTTTATTATCTTCCATCCGAGTGACAATCGTGAGATTGCACCTGAAATTTGGATAAAGTGATATATCAACACTTCGATTAATATGCTAGCATCCATGTGTCATTAGCTTAATCAAGGCCACGATTCGCGAATTCGTCTAACCGCAAAACGTGGCGAGAACATAACCAGCTTGGGAAAATTTATTGACTAGTCAATATTAATGTAAAAGGACAGTAAAGTAGTGTAATATACGGTATTATTGGGCCAAAATTTTTCTTGTATAAAATTAGGCTAAAATGCCTATAAAAGTTTATTATTCAAGTGTCCCCCTCTATCAAATTTAAGATTTTGTACAATATTACTGGGATGAAGAGGGAAGAGGTATTTTTGACTGAATAGAAATATTTAAAACTAAGGCAAAATATCTATAAAATCTTATTGCTACTGTGTATAACCTACGATTTTTGAGCTTCTGAGAAAGGATGACCTCTTTTTTAGATTAATTTGGATACAGCTGTATCTGTCAGATTGTTTTTCATAAGATTGTTAAAAATATGATTCTTTCGACACTATTTTAGCTTTACTTAAAACTAATCCAATAAGCTCATAAGAGTTTTTTGATTACACTGTAGTATACTGTAATATAATCTTAAATACTTGTTTAAAATATTTTTTTACTATTATGTTAATATGTTGACTTGTAATATTCTGAATTAGGACTAGGCTCAACTTGCTTATCTAATACTAAAACAATGTAATATGTAAAACTCTTCTAGAATTGCTCTGCTTGGCTTCGCGTGGCTATTCTCAATGAGTCTCGCTGCTTGGCTTCGCGTGGGTGAGTCTCGCTGCATGGCTTCGCGTGGCTATTCTTAATTTGTTGAGTCTCGCTGCTTGGTTTCGCGTTTGATAGATAGATACAGCAATATACAAGATCGAAACATAACACACGCTATTGGGTCACTGCCACCGACGTGCCTGTACTAACACGCAATTGAGGGAGGTTAGTGAATCTGCATGCCAGTGTTACTGTCGTTCAATACTTATTCTACTTTTGTGCACGTAAGCCATTGGCATTACAACCAGTCATTTATTAAGTATAGAATTTTGATTTGAACCCCAAGAAATTGTATATAATAAACCTAGGATAAAAAAATACATACACACTAAATATATATACTAAGTATACAAAACATATTGCTAAACCTAATTGAAATTTTATATTAAATATAGAGTTTTAATTTAAACCCCAAAAAATCTTATATAATAAATTAATAATAAAAATGCCAAATCAAAAATATTGTAATCAATGCAATAACAATATATCTAGCTCTAATTGGGCTAGGCACCAAAGAAATTGTAATAAACATAAAAATACTTATTATATACAACCATCTACATCTTCATCTGGTCTAAAAAGGAAACTTAAAACATCTAATAATACTAGATCAGCAAAGAAGCCACGCTATGCACCTATTCGTAGCAGTTTTAATGGTCAACTAAGTGATTACCGTTTTATATCAGACCCAAAATATGATATTAAGAATTTTTTTGAATAATATCAATTCTGATGTGCAGGATATTCTAAATAAACAAAATAGCTCTTATAAATTATCTTTCAAATTATTTACACAATATAAGAAACAGAATGGAACTAAATTTACACACCCCCACATAACAGAAACTGTAGCTGTTTATTCAAATAGAAATTTAAACAAAATAATAAGTAGTTTGATAGAGCAATTAATTATGAAACATTCTGAATTTGCTGCAAAAGAATCAGGATGGAGTTTATGTGGAAGTCCACACAAGTTATATATTAATATTTCTAAATTTAACCCACTACAAGGTTCGACATATGTGCCATTACCTGCTAATATTAAAAACAAAAGAGCCGTGATTAACATACAAAATAATGATGACAAATGTTTTCTGTGGTGTATTTTAGCTGCTTTGTATCCAGTTTTAAATCATCCACAAAGAATAACTTATTATAAAAAATATGAACACGATTTTGATGATGCAATGGAGGGCTTAGAATATCCAATGTATGTTCAGAATATTGATAAATTTGAAAAAAAGGCCAGAGATATTAATGGTAAACCATTATCTATTAATGTATTTATTTGTTCTACTGGTGCTGGGAATTGCTTGATAGAACCTCTGAGAATTAGTGCACTTGATGACGATTTTGCTGTTCCAATTGATTTGCTTTTAATTGAAGGAGATGGCACATACCATTATACTTTAATACGCAATCTTGAAGCTTTAGTAAGAAAACAAATAAATAAATCTAATACAATATTCAAGTTGTGCCGAAGATGTTTAACTGTATTTGATGGTCAAAAAATAATAAATAGTGTTCGTAAAGAGAATGCAGAAATTGCTAAAAGCAAATTAGTTGAACATTTAAAATATTGTGGGAATCATAAACCTGTTCATATGGTAATGCCTATGCCAAGTGAAAATGCCAAATTCAAAAAATTTGAAGCTTTGTTGGAACACCCAGCATATATAGTTTGTGATTTTGAATCAAACCTCAAACCCCTTGCATTCTGCAACCCAGATCCTGATGAATCTTCAATTACATCATACCAGTTACATGAACCTTCTAGTTTTTGTTATATAGTTATACAAGATAGTGTTGCTAGTGAACCACAATTATACATGGGACCAAATGCTATCAAAAAATTTGCACATAGAATAGAAAATGAGTGCCATGATATAGCATCTAATATTTTATTAAAATCAAGGCCTATGATGTTTTTAACAGAAGAACAAATTGAAAATTTTAAAAATGCAAAATAATGTCTGGTATGTGATTGTGAATTTTCAGATACAAATATCAAGGTAAAACACCATTCCCATACAAGTGGTAAATTTTTAATAGCTCTGTGTAATAACTGTAATATTAAGATCCAGAGACCAAAATTTGTCCCGATATTTTGCCATGGTGCATCTAATTATGATTTTCATCATCTGATCAGGTACGAGGGGTTTGACAAGCAGAATTTACATATTTTAGCAGAAAATGATGAGAAATATATAGCTATTAGCAAAATAATTAAAGTTAATGGTGTTCCTATTCACTTAAGATTTCTTGATTCATACAGAATTTTGTAGCTTGGCTACTCTGGCCAGTCAATTATCTGATGATCAATTTAAAATTACTTGTGCCATGTTTCCAAATCAGGACTTGAAATTAATTAGGCGAAAAGGTGTATATCCATATGACTATGTTACTGAATTTTCTAAATTTGATGAGTGTGCTTTGCCACCACAAAAAGCATTCTATAGTAAACTCAAGGCATCCGAAATCACTGATGAAGATTATCACCATGCTCAGTTGATGTGGACCAATTTAAAATGCCAGACATTTGGTGACTATCATAAGGCATATTTAAAACTTGATGTAACTCTTTTAGCCGATATACTTCAGGCATTTAGAAAATCTTCAATAGAAAATTATAAGCTAGATCCAATTTATTTCTATAGTGCTCCAGGTCTAGCATGGTCTGCAATGTTTTTAAACACTAAAATTGAGTTAAATTTAATCCAAGATCAAGATATGTACTTGTTTATGGAGCAATGTATAAGAGGTGGCATGGTGCAATGCTCTCAGAGATATGCCAGAGCTAATAATAAATATATTTCTGATTATGATCCAGAATTGCCATCAAATTATATACTTTATGTGGATGCAAATAGCTTGTATGGTCATGCTATGATGGATAAATTGCCATATGCAGGGCTTGAGTGGGTTGAAAATTTTAGTATTGGGAATCTTCAGGATTTTGATGACAGTCACTATGGTCTATTCTTAGAGGTTGATCTGATAATTCCTGAAGATTTACACAATAAGTTTTCTGATTTGCCCCCAATTTCTGAATTTAAGTGTTCACCTAATTCTAAACAAAAAAAGCTAATGATGACTTTGGAATCAAAACAGGATTATGCAATATATTACAAAAACCTTCAGTTTTTGATGCGTCACGGTGTTAAAGTAACTAAGGTTGGCAAAGTTTTGAGATTCAGGCACTCAAGATGGTTGAAACCATATATTGATACGAATACCGAGCTTCGAACATCTGCAGTAAGCCAATTTGATAAAACTTTGTTTAAATTAATGGTTAATTCAGTATATGGCAAAACTATAGAAAATGTTAGAAAGCATAGTGATGTTAAATTAGTTACCGACCCTAGCCGGAGCAAAAAATTAGTGGCAAAGCCAAATTTTAATTATAGAAGAATTTATGATGAGAATATGGCACTCTTCAACATGAAAAAAACAAATATTAAGTTTAATAAACCTATTTATGTAGGGGCAGTGATATTAGAATTGGCGAAATTACATATGTTAAAACTATATTATGATGTGTTGAAACCTTTTTATGGTAATAGTATAAAATTAATGTACATGGACACAGATAGTTTTATTCTTAATATTCAAACAGAAGATGTTTATAAAGATATATCACATCCTGAATTATTTAAATATTTTGATACTAGTGAATTGCCAGGCCATCTGAATATTCAACCCCACAACAAAAAAGTGCCTGGCAAGTTAAAAGATGAGACACTTGGCGATGTTATTGTAGGATTTGCTGGATTAAGAGCTAAAATGTATAGTTTTAAAACATGTAGTGGTGCTGTTGCCAAAAAAGAGAGATACTGTAGATAAAGAGCTTGAATTTGAAGATTATAAAAATTGTCTCATGCCACAGAGGTTAATCAAAACATCAGAAAATAGAATTCAGAGTGTGGATCACTTGTTAACTAGTAATATTGTAAGAAAAGTAGCTCTAGACCCACATGACGATAAGAGATGTATTTTATCATGTGGTGTACATACTCTACCGTGGGGTCATTGTAACTTGATAAGTTGTAATCAATGCCCAATTACAGAGCATGATTTAAAATAAATAAAACATGTCAATGAATTTATTGGATTAAAAAAAAAGCTATTATGGACCTGCCGACACCAGCACCCTCTCCTGATATAATATCTAAACTAAGTGGTTTCTTAATTATTCATCTCAATAGCATACTTACAGATGTTGATGATAAAACAGGTAAAATATTATACATATTTAACAATAACTTAAACCACTACCAATTACCTGTAGGTGGTCAATTACAATTTATTACAACTCCCGAGAGTGATGTCAAAATTTCAGTAGGGAGAAATATTTATAGAATTAAGCACTCAAACATGATTTCTGGTACTGTATATACCGTCTCTGCTGGTGACTGCTTATATATTGAGGTCCCGGGATATTATGACAAACTTATACCTTTTTTTATAGAATTAAGAATTAGATATTCAATAATAAATAACCCCTAAAAAAAATAAAAATAAAAATGCCTAATGATATATTTGGCCATACAAGACATGAAGATCACAGTGATGAGATTCTGATGCTTGATGTCAGAGTCAAAAAATTAAGAAGTGATTTACAAGTTTTACAAAGCACACTCAATGCCAGTCTTCAACTAGAAATTACAAATTTACAATCACAATGCATGGACCCTCTTCTTAAAATTGATTCAGAACTTAAATTATTGCTTCAAAAATATACTGATTTGGCAACATTGGATAATTTTCAAAGTTTAGAGGAAGCTGTAGCAACTCTTCAAGCCAAATTAAAAACCCAGGCTACCAACTCTGAACAATTAAAACAGCAACTAGAAGAGCAAATTAGTAGTGTCCAGGTACAGCTCCAAACAATTGTCAAAAGCATAAAATAACAAGAAGATTTTGATCTAGTAATTTCCACTCTAAAAGAACAAATTCAATCACTACAGATACCTAATCTGGACACCTTGAACAATGCCATAGCCGAGGTTAAAGAAAAGATTGAGACACTTGAAAATTTTATGAACAACTTACCATCTTCTGATGCTCTGAGTGCTATAACTCGTAGTGTTGCCAACATCAAACTGCAACTTGAAACATATGAAGATTTTGGAAAAATTCAGAGTACCATAACTCACCTTGAGGGTACCATAGCAGCAGTACAAAGTGATCTGACAAATGTACAAGAAACTCTAGAATCCCGCTTACCTGGTATTGTAGACACTCTTGTCAGTGTCCAGCAACAGATCACAAAACTTGAAAACCTCAACACCGAATCTGAGCTATCTCATTTTCATCACTTGATCGAAGATATCCAAACAAAACTTGAAATTTTACAACAATCGACACCTACTCAGGCAGACATAACCCTGCTTCAAGATGCTATGCGTAGTGTGGCTGACGCTAGTGAATTAAATAGTGTGAAATTAGCACTTGAATCTTTGCAGAATACTGTAACAAATCTGCCTACATCTCAAGAACTTAAAAATATTAAAAGAGCAGTAAATCGCATACTAAAATCAGAAGATATAAAAAATATCCAGACAGAGATCAAACAGATTACTCAGACAGTGGCCATTCTACCAACCAATCAACATATTAATGAACTGCATGCTCTATTTGAGGATATCAGAAGACAAGTCCATCATCTTACTGCTCAAAATTCAAAATTGGCAGTTGTTGAAAATTTACAGCAAATTGTAGCTAATATCAAGCAACAGCTAGGGACCATGGAATCCAACCAAGCAAATACTCTGTCTATTTTTGCCACGCAACTTCAAGAAATTGTGCAACAATACAAAAAACTTGCTGTGGACATAAGAATTAAACCAGGTCACGATGAGATTGTTAGGACTATCAATGAGCATCTTGAATCTGTAACAAGTAGATTGCTTACAGCAGAAAAAGAAATAACTGGCCTAATCGAGAATCCTAAGCATACAGTAATTCTTGAATTAAACAGTATCCCTAACAAAGAATATGATTCACCATTTACACCAGGTGGGAAACTGTATAAGCTGTCCCCTGCACAATTTTATTACCAGTTTTTTGTTGGAGGTACACTTAGACCAATCAAGATTAAATATTGGCTACAATCACAAGCACACCACTACCCTACCTTATCAATAACAAATGCTGACAACAAACCAAAAGTCACCAATATAGAGTTAGATGATTTTACAGATCCCAATACATTAGAAACATCTTATGCTGAAGATGATGGATCTCTGGAATTTAAAATACAAATAGGAGACAAATTATATTTAGAAAATCCTGTAGTATCGGCTGCTGAACACCCTATAGTTGCAATATTCTTGTTTACATACTATGTCTAGACAAATTATTGTTGATGAATTACACAAACCAGCCAGACATAACTATAAGCGACTACCAGTGGTTACAAAAGGCATAGATGATTTATGGCAGTGTGACTTGGTGGAAATGGCACCTCATGGGGGACAGCTGAAAAACTTACACAAGGTCAACAAAGGATACAAGTATATACTTACTGTCATAGATACATCTTCAAAATTTGCCTGGGCATTGCCGCTCAAATCTAAGACTAAAAAATGTGTTACAGAAGCTTTTAGGACAATTATTAATCAGAGTGGAAGATCACCACGCTATCTACAAACAGATAATGGCAAAGAATTCTATAATTTGGTGTTCCAACAATTTATTAAAAGCCAGTCAATAAAACATTACTCGAGTTACAGTGATCTCAAGGCCTCTATTGTAGAAAGATTCAACAGAACTCTAAAAAATCAAATGTATAAACAATTTACCCTTCAAGGTAATAATAAATGGCTTACTATCCTACCAGAACTTTCAGATAGATATAATAATTCAGTTCACACCACAATTAACATGAAACCCTCTGAGGTAACTTCATCTGATGAGCAAAAATTAATTAGCACTGTTTACTATCCTAAATACCAACCAACAACAAAAAAGCTAAATACAAAGTTGGTGATCAAGTAAGAATTAGCAAATATAAGCACTTATTTAAAAGAGGTTTTACAAGAAATTGGAGTACTGAATTATTTACAGTGGATCAAGTTAAACCTGGGGCTCGTAATACATATATAATAAAAGATCACCGAGGAGAAATTCTCAAAGGCAGGTTTTATGAAGAAGAACTCAACAAAACTAAGCAGAGAGACACATATCTTATAGAAAAAGTTATTCGCAAAAAAGGCAACAAAATACTGGTCAAATGGCTAGGTCTCCCAGAACACAGCTGGATCGAGGCAGACAAAGTGATACTATGAATACCTGGGATGTTATAAAAAGACTACCAGATCCTGAACAGCAGAATAAGAGAAATGGCAAACTGTTGCGGCTTGTGGTAAAACTACACTAATGATTGATAATTTTTTATTGGCACCCAACTGGCTAGATTGGAAAAATAGGCATTTGTATGTCTTCTCTAAGAGTTTAGAACAATTAAAATATCAGCAACTGATGAATCTATATGATGGACTGGATATAGCTACTTTTGAACCAGATGTTAAACCACTTCATGAATGTCTCGATAACTCTGTTGTTGTATTTGATGATATTATATTGGAAAACCAAAACAAGGTTAGAAATTTTTTTACACAGGGCCGACACAAAAATATAGATTGCTTCTACCAGGCACAGACTTTTTCTAAAATACCAAAACAGTTGATAAGAGACAACAGCAATTTTATATGTGTGTTTCATCAAGACCATACCAACCTCAAACACATACATGATGAATATGTAGGTGGTGACTTGAGCTACAATAATGTTTCTAAGTTTTGCAGTAGGTGCTGGAACCAGGATAGTTATGGGTTTGTCACAATTGATATGACAAGAAAACCTAATAATGGTAAATTTAGAAATAAAATTAACAATTTTCTAGACATTAAAACATATATAAATAACCATGAAAAGACCAATTATTGATGATCTTAAATTAAGAGACTATCTTGTAAAAAGATTTAAAGGATGGAAAGTAGAAAACCGAGGAATCTATGAACAACACAAGCGCACAGAACAACCTATTATTGATGCTATTAGTGAACTAGGTAAAAATATCAAAACTGTTACAGAGCAGAATCAAAATTTAATCACAGAGCTTGTACCTGTAGCTGCTAGGAACATATTAGATTATCCAATCACCCCACTTTCTAGTATTCATACACCTAGTCCTGTTGCTCCTCGAAGAATTGAAGCTAGTCAGGATCCTATTGAATTGGGTCTTCTTGCTCAGAAATATTTAAGCACACCTAAAGACAACAAAGATGAAGTTTTTGGTTTATATGCCGACACAGAGGTTGATGGTAGCATCATACATAGAATTGGCAATTTTAGAGTAACATTTATGGGAGATGATCTGATTGTATATTCAGAATCTCATCTTGGAGAAAGAGGTGGTTTTGTTAAGTATCCTGGAACACCTGGATTATGGGAACTGATGACTAGG